>NC_092106.1:42415926-42715926 GCF_045679555.1 Salvelinus alpinus | reverse complement strand
AGGAGAGGGAGAAGGTCACCAACCATGCCTCTTTCTCTCGGTCTCTCCAGCAGGAGAGGGAGAAGGCCCCCAACCCTGCCTCTTTCTCTCGGTCTCGATCTCTCCCGCAGGAGAGGGAGAAGGCCCCCAACCCTGCCTCTTTCTCTCGATCTCTCCCGCAGGAGAGGGAGAAGGTCACCACCCCTGCCTCTTTCTCTCGGTCTCGATCTCTCCTGCAGGAGAGGGAGAAGGTCACCACCCCTGCCTCTTTCTCTCGATCTCTCCCGCAGGAGAGGGAGAAGGCCCCCAACCCTGCCTCTTTCTCTCGATCTCTCCCGCAGGAGAGGGAGAAGGTCACCACCCCTGCCTCTTTCTCTCGGTCTCTCCAGCAGGAGAGGGAGAAGGCCCCCAACCCTGCCTCTTTCTCTCGGTCTCTCCAGCAGGAGAGGGAGAAGGCCCCCAACCCTGCCTCTTTCTCTCGGTCTCGATCTCTCCCGCAGGAGAGGGAGAAGGTCACCAACCCTGCCTCTTTCTCTCGATCTCTCCCGCAGGAGAGGGAGAAGGTCACCACCCCTGCCTCTTTCTCTCGGTCTCGATCTCTCCTGCAGGAGAGGGAGAAGGTCACCAACCCTGCCTCTTTCTCTCGATCTCTCCCGCAGGAGAGGGAAAAGGTCACCACCCCTGCCTCTTTCTCTCGCTCTCTCCTGCAGGAGAGGGAGAAGGTCACCACCCCTGCCTCTTTCTCTCGGTCTCGATCTCTCCCGCAGGAGAGGGAGAAGGCCCCCAACCCTGCCTCTTTCTCTCGATCTCTCCCGCAGGAGAGGGAGAAGGTCACCACCCCTGCCTCTTTCTCTCGGTCTCGATCTCTCCCGCAGGAGAGGGAGAAGGCCCCCAACCCTGCCTCTTTCTCTCGATCTCTCCCGCAGGAGAGGGAGAAGGTCACCACCCTGCCTCTTTCTCTCGCTCTCGATCTCTCCAGCAGGAGAGGGAGAAGGTCACCACCCCTGCCTCTTTCTCTCGCTCTCGATCTCTCCTGCAGGAGAGGGAGAAGGTCACCACCCCTGCCTCTTTCTCTCGCTCTCGATCTCTCCTGCAGGAGAGGGAGAAGGTCACCACCCCTGCCTCTTTCTCTCGGTCTCTCCCGCAGGAGAGGGAGAAGGCCCCCAACCCTGCCTCTTTCTCTCGATCTCTCCTGCAGGAGAGGGAGAAGGTCACCACCCCTGCCTCTTTCTCTCGCTCTCTCCCGCAGGAGAGGGAGAAGGCCCCCAACCCTGCCTCTTTCTCTCGATCTCTCCCGCAGGAGAGGGAGAAGGTCACCACCTCTGCCTCTTTCTCTCGCTCTCTCCAGCAGAAGAGGGAGAAGGTCACCACCCCTGCCTCTTTCTCTCGATCTCTCCAGTAGGAGAGGGAGAAGGCCCCCAACCCTGCCTCTTTCTCTCGATCTCTCCCGCAGGAGAGGGAAAAGGTCACCACCCCTGCCTCTTTCTCTCGCTCTCTCCTGCAGGAGAGGGAGAAGGTCACCAACCCTGCCTCTTTCTCTCGATCTCTCCCGCAGGAAAGGGGGAAGGTCACCACCCCTGCCTCTTTCTCTCGCTCTCTCCTGCAGGAGAGGGAGAAGGTCACCACCCCTGCCTCTTTCTCTCGGTCTCTCCTGCAGGAGAGGGAGAAGGTCACCACCCCTGCCTCTTTCTCTCGGTCTCGATCTCTCCTGCAGGAGAGGGAGAAGGTCACCACCCCTGCCTCTTTCTCTCACTCTCTCCTGCAGGAGAGGGAGAAGGTCACCAACCATGCCTCTTTCTCTCGGTCTCTCCTGCAGGAGAGGGAGAAGGTCACCACCCCTGCCTCTTTCTCTCGGTCTCGATCTCTCCTGCAGGAGAGGGAGAAGGTCACCACCCCTGCCTCTTTCTCTCACTCTCTCCTGCAGGAGAGGGAGAAGGTCACCAACCATGCCTCTTTCTCTCGGTCTCTCCAGCAGGAGAGGGAGAAGGCCCCCAACCCTGCCTCTTTCTCTCGGTCTCGATCTCTCCCGCAGGAGAGGGAGAAGGCCCCCAACCCTGCCTCTTTCTCTCGATCTCTCCCGCAGGAGAGGGAGAAGGTCACCACCCCTGCCTCTTTCTCTCGGTCTCGATCTCTCCTGCAGGAGAGGGAGAAGGTCACCACCCCTGCCTCTTTCTCTCGATCTCTCCCGCAGGAGAGGGAGAAGGCCCCCAACCCTGCCTCTTTCTCTCGATCTCTCCCGCAGGAGAGGGAGAAGGTCACCACCCCTGCCTCTTTCTCTCGGTCTCTCCAGCAGGAGAGGGAGAAGGCCCCCAACCCTGCCTCTTTCTCTCGGTCTCTCCAGCAGGAGAGGGAGAAGGCCCCCAACCCTGCCTCTTTCTCTCGGTCTCGATCTCTCCCGCAGGAGAGGGAGAAGGCCCCCAACCCTGCCTCTTTCTCTCGATCTCTCCCGCAGGAGAGGGAGAAGGTCACCACCCCTGCCTCTTTCTCTCGATCTCTCCCGCAGGAGAGGGAGAAGGCCCCCAACCCTGCCTCTTTCTCTCGATCTCTCCCGCAGGAGAGGGAGAAGGTCACCACCCCTGCCTCTTTCTCTCGGTCTCTCCAGCAGGAGAGGGAGAAGGCCCCCAACCCTGCCTCTTTCTCTCGGTCTCTCCAGCAGGAGAGGGAGAAGGCCCCCAACCCTGCCTCTTTCTCTCGGTCTCGATCTCTCCCGCAGGAGAGGGAGAAGGCCCCCAACCCTGCCTCTTTCTCTCGATCTCTCCCGCAGGAGAGGGAGAAGGTCACCACCCCTGCCTCTTTCTCTCGGTCTCGATCTCTCCTGCAGGAGAGGGAGAAGGTCACCACCCCTGCCTCTTTCTCTCGATCTCTCCCGCAGGAGAGGGAGAAGGCCCCCAACCCTGCCTCTTTCTCTCGATCTCTCCCGCAGGAGAGGGAGAAGGTCACCACCCCTGCCTCTTTCTCTCGGTCTCGATCTCTCCCGCAGGAGAGGGAGAAGGCCCCCAACCCTGCCTCTTTCTCTCGATCTCTCCCGCAGGAGAGGGAGAAGGTCACCACCCCTGCCTCTTTCTCTCGGTCTCGATCTCTCCTGCAGGAGAGGGAGAAGGTCACCACCCCTGCCTCTTTCTCTCGATCTCTCCTGCAGGAGAGGGAGAAGGCCCCCAACCCTGCCTCTTTCTCTCGATCTCTCCCGCAGGAGAGGGAGAAGGCCCCCAACCCTGCCTCTTTCTCTCGATCTCTCCTGCAGGAGAGGGAGAAGGTCACCACCCCTGCCTCTTTCTCTCGATCTCTCCAGCAGGAGAGGGAGAAGGTCACCACCCCTGCCTCTTTCTCTCGATCTCTCCAGCAGGAGAGGGAGAAGGTCACCACCCCTGCCTCTTTCTCTCGCTCTCTCCCGCAGGAGAGGGAGAAGGCCCCCAACCCTGCCTCTTTCTCTCGATCTCTCCCGCAGGAGAGGGAGAAGGCCCCCAACCCTGCCTCTTTCTCTCGATCTCTCCTGCAGGAGAGGGAGAAGGTCACCACCCCTGCCTCTTTCTCTCGATCTCTCCTGCAGGAGAGGGAGAAGGTCACCACCCCTGCCTCTTTCTCTCGCTCTCTCCTGCAGGAGAGGGAGAAGGTCACCACCCCTGCCTCTTTCTCTCGCTCTCTCCTGCAGGAGAGGGAGAAGGTCACCACCCCTGCCTCTTTCTCTCGGTCTCTCCTGCAGGAGAGGGAGAAGGTCACCACCCCTGCCTCTTTCTCTCGCTCTCTCCTGCAGGAGAGGGAGAACGTCACCACCCCTGCCTCTTTCTCTCGGTCTCTCCAGCAGGAGAGGGAGAAGGCCCCCAACCCTGCCTCTTTCTCTCGGTCTCTCCAGCAGGAGAGGGAGAAGGCCCTCAACCCTGCCTCTTTCTCTCGGTCTCGATCTCTCCCGCAGGAGAGGGAGAAGGCCCCCAACCCTGCCTCTTTCTCTCGATCTCTCCCGCAGGAGAGGGAGAAGGTCACCACCCCTGCCTCTTTCTCTCGGTCTCTCCAGCAGGAGAGGGAGAAGGCCCCCAACCCTGCCTCTTTCTCTCGGTCTCTCCAGCAGGAGAGGGAGAAGGCCCCCAACCCTGCCTCTTTCTCTCGATCTCTCCTGCAGGAGAGGGAGAAGGCCACCACCCCTGCCTCTTTCTCTCGGTCTCGATCTCTCCTGCAGGAGAGGGAGAAGGTCACCACCCCTGCCTCTTTCTCTCGCTCTCTCCTGCAGGAGAGGGAGAAGGTCACCAACCCTGCCTCTTTCTCTCGGTCTCTCCTGCAGGAGAGGGAGAAGGTCACCACCCCTGCCTCTTTCTCTCGGTCTCGATCTCTCCTGCAGGAGAGGGAGAAGGTCACCAACCCTGCCTCTTTCTCTCGGTCTCTCCTGCAGGAGAGGGAGAAGGTCACCACCCCTGCCTCTTTCTCTCGGTCTCGATCTCTCCTGCAGGAGAGGGAGAAGGTCACCACCCCTGCCTCTTTCTCTCACTCTCTCCTGCAGGAGAGGGAGAAGGTCACCAACCATGCCTCTTTCTCTCGGTCTCTCCTGCAGGAGAGGGAGAAGGTCACCACCCCTGCCTCTTTCTCTCGATCTCTCCTGCAGGAGAGGGAGAAGGACACCACCCCTGCCTCTTTCTCTCGCTCTCTCCTGCAGGAGAGGGAGAAGGTCACCACCCCTGCCTCTTTCTCTCGATCTCTCCTGCAGGAGAGGGAGAAGGTCACCACCCCTGCCTCTTTCTCTCGCTCTCTCCTGCAGGAGAGGGAGAAGGTCACCACCCCTGCCTCTTTCTCTCGCTCTCTCCTGCAGGAGAGGGAGAAGGTCACCACCCCTGCCTCTTTCTCTCGATCTCTCCTGCAGGAGAGGGAGAAGGTCACCACCCCTGCCTCTTTCTCTCGCTCTCTCCTGCAGGAGAGGGAGAACGTCACCACCCCTGCCTCTTTCTCTCGGTCTCTCCAGCAGGAGAGGGAGAAGGCCCCCAACCCTGCCTCTTTCTCTCGGTCTCTCCAGCAGGAGAGGGAGAAGGCCCCCAACCCTGCCTCTTTCTCTCGGTCTCGATCTCTCCCGCAGGAGAGGGAGAAGGCCCCCAACCCTGCCTCTTTCTCTCGATCTCTCCCGCAGGAGAGGGAGAAGGTCACCACCCCTGCCTCTTTCTCTCGGTCTCTCCAGCAGGAGAGGGAGAAGGCCCCCAACCCTGCCTCTTTCTCTCGGTCTCTCCAGCAGGAGAGGGAGAAGGCCCCCAACCCTGCCTCTTTCTCTCGATCTCTCCTGCAGGAGAGGGAGAAGGTCACCACCCCTGCCTCTTTCTCTCGGTCTCGATCTCTCCTGCAGGAGAGGGAGAAGGTCACCACCCCTGCCTCTTTCTCTCGCTCTCTCCTGCAGGAGAGGGAGAAGGTCACCAACCCTGCCTCTTTCTCTCGGTCTCTCCTGCAGGAGAGGGAGAAGGTCACCACCCCTGCCTCTTTCTCTCGGTCTCGATCTCTCCTGCAGGAGAGGGAGAAGGTCACCAACCCTGCCTCTTTCTCTCGGTCTCTCCTGCAGGAGAGGGAGAAGGTCACCACCCCTGCCTCTTTCTCTCGCTCTCTCCTGCAGGAGAGGGAGAAGGTCACCACCCCTGCCTCTTTCTCTCGGTCTCTCCTGCAGGAGAGGGAGAAGGTCACCACCCCTGCCTCTTTCTCTCGCTCTCTCCTGCAGGAGAGGGAGAAGGTCACCACCCCTGCCTCTTTCTCTCGGTCTCTCCAGCAGGAGAGGGAGAAGGCCCCCAACCCTGCCTCTTTCTCTCGGTCTCTCCAGCAGGAGAGGGAGAAGGCCCCCAACCCTGCCTCTTTCTCTCGATCTCTCCCGCAGGAGAGGGAGAAGGCCCCCAACCCTGCCTCTTTCTCTCGATCTCTCCTGCAGGAGAGGGAGAAGGTCACCACCCCTGCCTCTTTCTCTCGGTCTCGATCTCTCCTGCAGGAGAGGGAGAAGGTCACCAACCCTGCCTCTTTCTCTCGGTCTCTCCTGCAGGAGAGGGAGAAGGTCACCACCCCTGCCTCTTTCTCTCGCTCTCTCCTGCAGGAGAGGGAGAAGGTCACCACCCCTGCCTCTTTCTCTCGGTCTCTCCTGCAGGAGAGGGAGAAGGTCACCACCCCTGCCTCTTTCTCTCGCTCTCTCCTGCAGGAGAGGGAGAAGGTCACCACCCCTGCCTCTTTCTCTCGCTCTCTCCTGCAGGAGAGGGAGAAGGTCACCACCCCTGCCTCTTTCTCTCGCTCTCTCCTGCAGGAGAGGGAGAAGGTCACCACCCCTGCCTCTTTCTCTCGCTCTCTCCTGCAGGAGAGGGAGAAGGTCACCACCCCTGCCTCTTTCTCTCGGTCTCTCCTGCAGGAGAGGGAGAAGGTCACCACCCCTGCCTCTTTCTCTCGCTCTCTCCTGCAGGAGAGGGAGAAGGTCACCACCCCTGCCTCTTTCTCTCGGTCTCTCCAGCAGGAGAGGGAGAAGGCCCCCAACCCTGCCTCTTTCTCTCGGTCTCTCCAGCAGGAGAGGGAGAAGGCCCCCAACCCTGCCTCTTTCTCTCGGTCTCGATCTCTCCCGCAGGAGAGGGAGAAGGCCCCCAACCCTGCCTCTTTCTCTCGATCTCTCCCGCAGGAGAGGGAGAAGGTCACCACCCCTGCCTCTTTCTCTCGGTCTCGATCTCTCCTGCAGGAGAGGGAGAAGGTCACCACCCCTGCCTCTTTCTCTCGATCTCTCCCGCAGGAGAGGGAGAAGGCCCCCAACCCTGCCTCTTTCTCTCGATCTCTCCCGCAGGAGAGGGAGAAGGTCACCACCCCTGCCTCTTTCTCTCGGTCTCTCCAGCAGGAGAGGGAGAAGGCCCCCAACCCTGCCTCTTTCTCTCGGTCTCTCCAGCAGGAGAGGGAGAAGGCCCCCAACCCTGCCTCTTTCTCTCGGTCTCGATCTCTCCCGCAGGAGAGGGAGAAGGCCCCCAACCCTGCCTCTTTCTCTCGATCTCTCCCGCAGGAGAGGGAGAAGGTCACCACCCCTGCCTCTTTCTCTCGGTCTCGATCTCTCCTGCAGGAGAGGGAGAAGGTCACCACCCCTGCCTCTTTCTCTCGATCTCTCCCGCAGGAGAGGGAGAAGGCCCCCAACCCTGCCTCTTTCTCTCGATCTCTCCCGCAGGAGAGGGAGAAGGTCACCACCCCTGCCTCTTTCTCTCGGTCTCGATCTCTCCCGCAGGAGAGGGAGAAGGCCCCCAACCCTGCCTCTTTCTCTCGATCTCTCCCGCAGGAGAGGGAGAAGGTCACCACCCCTGCCTCTTTCTCTCGGTCTCGATCTCTCCTGCAGGAGAGGGAGAAGGTCACCACCCCTGCCTCTTTCTCTCGATCTCTCCTGCAGGAGAGGGAGAAGGCCCCCAACCCTGCCTCTTTCTCTCGATCTCTCCCGCAGGAGAGGGAGAAGGCCCCCAACCCTGCCTCTTTCTCTCGATCTCTCCTGCAGGAGAGGGAGAAGGTCACCACCCCTGCCTCTTTCTCTCGATCTCTCCAGCAGGAAAGGGAGAAGGTCACCACCCCTGCCTCTTTCTCTCGCTCTCTCCCGCAGGAGAGGGAGAAGGCCCCCAACCCTGCCTCTTTCTCTCGATCTCTCCCGCAGGAGAGGGAGAAGGCCCCCAACCCTGCCTCTTTCTCTCGATCTCTCCTGCAGGAGAGGGAGAAGGTCACCACCCCTGCCTCTTTCTCTCGATCTCTCCAGCAGGAAAGGGAGAAGGCCCCCAACCCTGCCTCTTTCTCTCGATCTCTCCAGCAGGAAAGGGAGAAGGCCCCCAACCCTGCCTCTTTCTCTCGATCTCTCCCGCAGGAGAGGGAGAAGGCCCCCAACCCTGCCTCTTTCTCTCGATCTCTCCTGCAGGAGAGGGAGAAGGTCACCACCCCTGCCTCTTTCTCTCGCTCTCTCCCGCAGGAGAGGGAGAAGGCCCCCAACCCTGCCTCTTTCTCTCGATCTCTCCCGCAGGAGAGGGAGAAGGCCCCCAACCCTGCCTCTTTCTCTCGATCTCTCCTGCAGGAGAGGGAGAAGGTCACCACCCCTGCCTCTTTCTCTCGCTCTCTCCCGCAGGAGAGGGAGAAGGCCCCCAACCCTGCCTCTTTCTCTCGATCTCTCCCGCAGGAGAGGGAGAAGGTCACCACCTCTGCCTCTTTCTCTCGCTCTCTCCAGCAGAAGAGGGAGAAGGTCACCACCCCTGCCTCTTTCTCTCGATCTCTCCAGCAGGAGAGGGAGAAGGCCCCCAACCCTGCCTCTTTCTCTCGATCTCTCCCGCAGGAGAGGGAGAAGGTCACCACCCCTGCCTCTTTCTCTCGATCTCTCCAGCAGGAGAGGGAGAAGGTCACCACCCCTGCCTCTTTCTCTCGATCTCTCCAGCAGGAAAGGGAGAAGGCCCCCAACCCTGCCTCTTTCTCTCGATCTCTCCAGCAGGAGAGGGAGAAGGTCACCACCCCTGCCTCTTTCTCTCGCTCTCTCCCGCAGGAGAGGGAGAAGGCCCCCAACCCTGCCTCTTTCTCTCGATCTCTCCCGCAGGAGAGGGAGAAGGCCCCCAACCCTGCCTCTTTCTCTCGATCTCTCCTGCAGGAGAGGGAGAAGGTCACCACCCCTGCCTCTTTCTCTCGATCTCTCCAGCAGGAAAGGGAGAAGGCCCCCAACCCTGCCTCTTTCTCTCGATCTCTCCAGCAGGAAAGGGAGAAGGCCCCCAACCCTGCCTCTTTCTCTCGATCTCTCCGGCAGGAGAGGGAGAAGGCCCCCAACCCTGCCTCTTTCTCTCGATCTCTCCTGCAGGAGAGGGAGAAGGTCACCACCCCTGCCTCTTTCTCTCGCTCTCTCCCGCAGGAGAGGGAGAAGGCCCCCAACCCTGCCTCTTTCTCTCGATCTCTCCCGCAGGAGAGGGAGAAGGCCCCCAACCCTGCCTCTTTCTCTCGATCTCTCCTGCAGGAGAGGGAGAAGGTCACCACCCCTGCCTCTTTCTCTCGCTCTCTCCCGCAGGAGAGGGAGAAGGCCCCCAACCCTGCCTCTTTCTCTCGATCTCTCCCGCAGGAGAGGGAGAAGGTCTCCACCTCTGCCTCTTTCTCTCGCTCTCTCCAGCAGAAGAGGGAGAAGGTCACCACCCCTGCCTCTTTCTCTCGATCTCTCCAGCAGGAGAGGGAGAAGGCCACCACCACCTCCATTGGGAGAAGCCTGGTCTCCTGACGTTGACCCCTAACCCCTCACCTTATGAACCCATCCAGGTCAATGTAATTTGCCTGATGACACGCTAGCGGAGAAGGAATGTGTCATTTGAGCGCATTTGTTCCCATGTTTCCTCTCCTCTGTTTCTTCCGGTCCTAGCCTATGGCGACATCATCAGAAACTCAGACAGTTGGTTGCGGACCTCTTTACTAAGGAATGTGTCACGGCCGTCGAATGAACTGGACAAAAGTGCAGCGTGGCGAGAGTACATATTCCTTTTATTTAGAAATGACGCCGAAAAAAAACAATAACCAATACAAAACAACCGTGAAGCTTAAGGGCTATGTGCCACAAACAAAGTTAACTTCCCACCCTGAAAGGAGGGAAAAGGGCTACCTAAGTATGGTTCCCAATCAGAGACAACGAGTTGCAAAATAATCCTTGGTCTCAATGGGACTGCTAAAATAAATAAATAAAGATGTTAATAAATAAATGCATTAAGCACTAACAGCTCTGAGTGTGTGTTTCAATCAATTACATAGTATGAATTAAATATTTTGATGTAATCAAGTGTTGGTGCAGCATGCCCTGATTGAGAACCATACCCGGCCAAAACATAGAAATATAAAACATAGAAAACAAAAACAAAAATTTCTGCCCCTTGCAACATTGGACTGTAAGTACAGATCATCTTTCTAGTCTGATATTGAGTGGAATGTTTCCCAACTCATATATTTCAGCAGGGCATTGTACCCTACACCATCATTTCTAATGGTAGGACATGTGTCCTGTTAAAGATAACTGGCTGATGAAGGACAATAACATAGCATGCCTACTTACAGCAGCACATTGTTTAATAGTTGTTTTACCAAAATTAATGGATGTCAATTGATATATTCATGGTATAAAAAAATATAGAATTGTACATGATACTATAGCCTACTACTGACACAATGTTGATTGATATAGGTTATGAACAGTGGATTGGTCTGAGGGACTACTATAGTAGGCCTAGTGATATTATTGTGACTGTTGGATTCTGGGTTAAACTTGTAACATTGTTATACTCAGCAGTAAAGTATCTGAGGAGTGATAGAGACTGGTTGTTACATCAGTATTACTATAGTATCTGAGGGGTGATAGAGACTGGTTGTTACATCAGTATTACTATAGTATCTGAGGGGGGATAGAGACTGGTTGTTACATCAGTAATACTATAGTATCTGAGGGGTGATAGAGACTGGTTGTTACATCAGTATTACTATAGTATCTGAGGGGTGATAGAGACTGGTTGTTACATCAGTAATACTATAGTATCTGAGGGGTGATAGAGACTGGTTGTTACATCAGTATTACTATAGTATCTGAGGGGTGATAGAGACTGGTTGTTACATCAGTAATACTATAGTATCTGAGGGGTGATAGAGACTGGTTGTTACATCAGTATTACTATAGTATCTGAGGGGTGATAGAGACTGGTTGTTACATCAGTATTACTATAGTATCTGAGGGGGGATAGAGACTGGTTGTTACATCAGTATTACTATAGTATCTGAGGGGGGATAGAGACTGGTTGTTACATCAGTAATACTATAGTATCTGAGGGGTGATAGAGACTGGTTGTTACATCAGTATTACTATAGTATCTGAGGAGTGATAGAGACTGGTTGTTACATCAGTATTACTATAGTATCTGAGGGGTGATAGAGACTGGTTGTTACATCAGTATTACTATAGTATCTGAGGGGTGATAGAGACTGGTTGTTACATCAGTATTACTATAGTATCTGAGGGGGGATAGAGACTGGTTGTTACATCAGTATTACTATAGTATCTGAGGGGTGATAGAGACTGGTTGTTACATCAGTATTACTATAGTATCTGAGGGGTGATAGAGACTGGTTGTTACATCAGTATTACTATAGTATCTGAGGGGTGATAGAGACTGGTTGTTACATCAGTATTACTATAGTATCTGAGGGGTGATAGAGACTGGTTGTTACATCAGTATTACTATAGTATCTGAGGGGGGATAGAGACTGGTTGTTACATCAGTAATACTATAGTATCTGAGGGGTGATAGAGACTGGTTGTTACATCAGTAATACTATAGTATCTGAGGGGTGATGGAGACTGGTTGTTACATCAGTATTACTATAGTATCTGAGGGGTGATAGAGACTGGTTGTTACATCAGTATTACTATAGTATCTGAGGAGTGATAGAGACTGGTTGTTACATCAGTATTACTATAGTATCTGAGGGGTGATAGAGACTGGTTGTTACATCAGTATTACTATAGTATCTGAGGGGTGATAGAGACTGGTTGTTACATCAGTATTACTATAGTATCTGAGGGGTGATAGAGACTGGTTGTTACATCAGTATTACTATAGTATCTGAGGGGGGATAGAGACTGGTTGTTACATCAGTAATACTATAGTATCTGAGGGGTGATAGAGACTGGTTGTTACATCAGTATTACTATAGTATCTGAGGTGTGATAGAGACTGGTTGTTACATCAGTATTACTATAGTATCTGAGGGGTGATAGAGACTGGTTGTTACATCAGTATTACTATAGTATCTGAGGGGTGATAGAGACTGGTTGTTACATCAGTATTACTATAGTATCTGAGGGGGGATAGAGACTGGTTGTTACATCAGTATTACTATAGTATCTGAGGGGTGATAGAGACTGGTTGTTACATCAGTATTACTATAGTATCTGAGGGGTGATAGAGACTGGTTGTTACATCAGTATTACTATAGTATCTGAGGGGTGATAGAGACTGGTTGTTACATCAGTATTACTATAGTATCTGAGGGGTGATAGAGACTGGTTGTTACATCAGTATTACTATAGTATCTGAGGGGGGATAGAGACTGGTTGTTACATCAGTATTACTATAGTATCTGAGGGGTGATGGAGACTGGTTGTTACATCAGTAATACTATAGTATCTGAGGGGTGATAGAGACTGGTTGTTACATCAGTATTACTATAGTATCTGAGGGGTGATAGAGACTGGTTGTTACATCAGTAATACTATAGTATCTGAGGGGTGATAGAGACTGGTTGTTACATCAGTAATACTATAGTATCTGAGGGGTGATGGAGACTGGTTGTTACATCAGTATTACTATAGTATCTGAGGGGTGATAGAGACTGGTTGTTACATCAGTATTACTATAGTATCTGAGGAGTGATAGAGACTGGTTGTTACATCAGTATTACTATAGTATCTGAGGAGTGATAGAGACTGGTTGTTACATCAGTAATACTATAGTATCTGAGAGGTGATAGAGACTGGTTGTTACATCAGTATTACTATAGTATCTGAGGGGTGATAGAGACTGGTTGTTACATCAGTATTACTATAGTATCTGAGGAGTGATAGAGACTGGTTGTTACATCAGTATTACTATAGTATCTGAGGGGTGATGGAGACTGGTTGTTACATCAGTATTACTATAGTATCTGAGGGGGGATAGAGACTGGTTGTTACATCAGTATTACTATAGTATCTGAGGGGGGATAGAGACTGGTTGTTACATCAGTAATACTATAGTATCTGAGGGGTGATAGAGACTGGTTGTTACATCAGTATTACTATAGTATCTGAGGAGTGATAGAGACTGGTTGTTACATCAGTATTACTATAGTATCTGAGGGGTGATGGAGACTGGTTGTTACATCAGTATTACTATAGTATCTGAGGGGTGATAGAGACTGGTTGTTACATCAGTATTACTATAGTATCTGAGGGGTGATAGAGACTGGTTGTTACATCAGTATTACTATAGTATCTGAGGAGTGATAGAGACTGGTTGTTACATCAGTATTACTATAGTATCTGAGGGGTGATGGAGACTGGTTGTTACATCAGTATTACTATAGTATCTGAGGGGGGATAGAGACTGGTTGTTACATCAGTATTACTATAGTATCTAAGGGGTGATAGAGACTGGTTGTTACATCAGTAATACTATAGTATCTGAGGGGTGATAGAGACTGGTTGTTACATCAGTATTACTATAGTATCTGAGGGGTGATAGAGACTGGTTGTTACATCAGTATTACTATAGTATCTGAGGGGTGATAGAGACTGGTTGTTACATCAGTATTACTATAGTATCTGAGGGGTGATAGAGACTGGTTGTTACATCAGTAATACTATAGTATCTGAGGAGTGATAGAGACTGGTTGTTACATCAGTATTACTATAGTATCTGAGGGGTGATAGAGACTGGTTGTTACATCAGTATTACTATAGTATCTGAGGAGTGATAGAGACTGGTTGTTACATCAGTATTACTATAGTATCTGAGGGGTGATGGAGACTGGTTGTTACATCAGTATTACTATAGTATCTGAGGGGGGATAGAGACTGGTTGTTACATCAGTATTACTATAGTATCTGAGGGGGGATAGAGACTGGTTGTTACATCAGTAATACTATAGTATCTGAGGGGTGATAGAGACTGGTTGTTACATCAGTATTACTATAGTATCTGAGGGGTGATAGAGACTGGTTGTTACATCAGTAATACTATAGTATCTGAGGGGTGATAGAGACTGGTTGTTACATCAGTATTACTATAGTATCTGAGGGGTGATAGAGACTGGTTGTTACATCAGTATTACTATAGTATCTGAGGGGTGATAGAGACTGGTTGTTACATCAGTATTACTATAGTATCTGAGGGGGGATAGAGACTGGTTGTTACATCAGTATTACTATAGTATCTGAGGAGTGATAGAGACTGGTTGTTACATCAGTATTACTATAGTATCTGAGGGGTGATAGAGACTGGTTGTTACATCAGTAATACTATAGTATCTGAGGGGTGATAGAGACTGGTTGTTACATCAGTAATACTATAGTATCTGAGGGGTGATGGAGACTGGTTGTTACATCAGTATTACTATAGTATCTGAGGGGTGATAGAGACTGGTTGTTACATCAGTATTACTATAGTATCTGAGGGGTGATAGAGACTGGTTGTTACATCAGTATTACTATAGTATCTGAGGGGTGATAGAGACTGGTTGTTACATCAGTATTACTATAGTATCTGAGGGGTGATAGAGACTGGTTGTTACATCAGTATTACTATAGTATCTGAGGGGTGATAGAGACTGGTTGTTACATCAGTATTACTATAGTATCTGAGGGGTGATAGAGACTGGTTGTTACATCAGTATTACTATAGTATCTGAGGGGTGATAGAGACTGATTGTTACATCAGTATTACTATAGTATCTGAGGGGTGATAGAGACTGGTTGTTACATCAGTATTACTATAGTATCTGAGGGGTGATAGAGACTGGTTGTTACATCAGTATTACTATAGTATCTGAGGGGTGATAGAGACTGGTTGTTACATCAGTAATACTATAGTATCTGAGGGGTGATAGAGACTGGTTGTTACATCAGTATTACTATAGTATCTGAGGGGTGATAGAGACTGGTTGTTACATCAGTATTACTATAGTATCTGAGGGGTGATAGAGACTGGTTGTTACATCAGTATTACTATAGTATCTGAGGGGTGATAGAGACTGGTTGTTACATCAGTAATACTATAGTATCTGAGGGGTGATAGAGACTGGTTGTTACATCAGTAATACTATAGTATCTGAGGGGTGATAGAGACTGGTTGTTACATCAGTAATACTATAGTATCTGAGGGGTGATAGAGACTGGTTGTTACATCAGTATTACTATAGTATCTGAGGGGTGATAGAGACTGGCAAATTAATTACTTAAAAATCATACAATGTGATTTTCTGGATTTTTGTTTTAGATTCCATCTCTCACAGTTGAAGTGTACCTATGATAAAAGTTACAGACCTCTACATGTTATGTAAGTAGGAAAACCTGCAAAATCGGCAGTGTGTCAAATACTTTTTCTCCCCACTGTATATACTTGTGGTGGTGGAAACATGTTTTGTCTAATGCAGCTATATTGATTCTCTGCGATGACTGAAACTAGGTTAAGCTTTCATAGTGTCCGTCGAGTTTTTTACTCGACGGACAAAAGCAAATACATAGATTGAATATGTAGGCATATTCGGACATCAGTGGACCTGTGTGAGGGGTGTCATGAAGAATTAGGGTGTTTTGAAGGGGCTGATACAGTGTTACACTATTTAGGCCGTGCAGGGCTCCTGGTACCATTTTGTAACAGGGAACAACGTGTTATAGTTTATTACATTGCCCACTGACCTTCAAATAGGCTACACAATACAGGGCTATTTGTGATAATAAGCACATCTTCATAGAGGAGTTTATTATAGGTCTATAATATGCTAGGTATAGCTATAGATTAAAATACATATAGACCTACCTACATATCATCGCTGTCTATATGCTGTATAAATAGCCTACCATGCTATTATGTTTGTTACCTTACGTGCATTCTTTCTGTGGGCTACCACTGCATCATATTGACATGCTGCTTGGGTTCTGTGGGCTACCACTGTATCATATTGACATGCTGCTTGGGTTCTGTGGGCTACTACTGTATCATATTGACATGCTGCTTGGGTTCTGTGGGCTACTACTGTATCATATTGACATGCTGCTTGGGTTCTGTGGGCTACCACTGTATCATATTGACATGCTGCTTGGGTTCTGTGGGCTACCACTGTATCATATTGACATGCTGCTTGGGTTCTGTGGGCTACCACTGTATCATATTGACATGCTGCTTGGGTTCTGTGGGCTACCACTGCATCATCATCACTACACGGACTGTAACTATCCGTAGAGGTAGTAAACAGCTCACTACACGGACTGTAACTATCTGCTGAGTCATTAAACAGACAGACTAAAACTATCTGCTGAGTCAATAAACAGTTTTAGTCTGTCTATCTGCTGAGTCATTAAACAGACAGACTACAACTATCTGCTGAGTCAATAAACAGACAGACTACAACTATCTGCTGAGTCAATAAACAGTTTTAGTCTGTCTATCTGCTGAGTCATTAAACAGACAGACTACAACTATCTGCTGAGTCATTAAACAGACAGACTACAACTATCTGCTGAGTCAATAAACAGACAGACTACAACTATCTGCTGAGTCAATAAACAGACAGATTACAACTATCTGCTGAGTCATTAAACAGACAGACTACAACTATCTGCTGAGTCATTAAACAAACAGACTACAACTATCTGCTGAGTCATTAAACAGACAGACTACAACTATCTGCTGAGTCATTAAACAGACAGACTACAACGATCTGCTGAGTCAATAAACAGACAGACTACAACTATCTGCTGAGTCATTAAACAGACAGACTACAACTATCTGCTGAGTCATCTAACAGACAGACTACAACCATCTGCTGAGTCAATAAACAGACAGACTACAACCATATGCTGAGTCAATAAGTAGACAGACAGAGACAGTAAACAGCAACACATACAGCAACAACACATCCTATTCACTTCAACAACACAAACTTGTTCACTTCTCACTAAAACGTTTTCATCTGGCCTCATTGCCCTTCAGTTTAGTCTTTGTGCTCAACATATGAATATTTTAACAGTGACCTACCTACATTACTCCTGATTATCCTCAACGACAGGTTTATATGAATATGTATGAAGAACATGATGGTAAACTAGTCACCTTAACTCCGCTACACATCTGTCTGCAATCAGCAGTAGTTGGGAATGTATGCTGTCTCCAAAACAGACAGCAACCCCTGAACATGTGATTGTGTTTGGTAAAGTCATTTATTCTAGTCAAGGCATTGCTTGTTCTGAACAAAACCATTAGGAGTATTTTAATGCAACGGAAAAACAGAAACAGACTTGGACTAACTAAGGTCCTCTGAAGTTTTTATTGTCTGCAGTTAATTTGAAAGCACCTCCAGCTTCAGTAAATCGTCTCTGTATGTTTCTCAAATCAAATCAAATTGTATATATAGCCCTTAACCATCAATGCAGTTTTTAGAAGATACCCCCCAAAAAGTAAGAGATAAAAATAACAAATAATTAAAGAGCACCAGTAAATAACAATAGGAGGCTATATACAGGGGGTACCGGTACCGAGTCAATGTGGAGGCTATATACAGGGGGTACCGGTACCGAGTCAATGTGGAGGCTATATACAGGGGGTACCGGTACCGAGTCAATGTGGAGGCTATATACAGGGGGTACCAGTACAGAGTCAATGTGCAGGCTATATACAGGGGATACCGGTACAGAGTCAATGTGGAGGCTATATACAGGGGGTACCGGTACAGAGTCAATGTGGAGGCTATATACAGGGGGTACCGGTACAGAGTCAATGTGGAGGCTATATACAGGGGGTACCGGTACAGAGTCAATGTGGAGGCTATATACAGGGGGTACCGGTACAGAGTCAATGTGGAGGCTATATACAGGGGGTACCGGTACAGAGTCAATGTGGAGACTATATACAGGGGTACCGGTACAGAGTCAATGTGGAGGCTATATACAGGGTGTTACGGTACAGAGTCAATGTGGAGGCTATATACAGGGGGTACCGGTACAGAGTCAATGTGGAGACTATATACAGGGGTACCGGTACAGAGTCAATGTGGAGGCTATATACAGGGTGTTACGGTACAGAGTCAATGTGGAGGCTATATACAGGGGGTACTGGTACAGAGTCAATGTGGAGACTATATACAGGGGTACCGGTACAGAGTCAATGTGGAGGCTATATACAGGGGGTACCGGTACAGAGTCAATGTGGAGGCTATATACAGGGGGTACCGGTACAGAGTCAATGTGGAGGCTATATACAGGGGGTACCGGTACAGAGTCAATGTGGAGGCTATATACAGGGGGTACCGGTACAGAGTCAATGTGGAGACTATATACAGGGGGGTACCGGTACAGAGTCAATGTGGAGACTATATACAGGGGGGTACCGGTACAGAGTCAATGTGGAGGCTATATACAGGGGGTACCGGTTCAGAATCAATGTCCTGGGGCACCGGTGTCGAGGTAATTGAGGTAATATGTGCATGTAGGTAGAGTTATTATTGTGACTATGCATAGATAACAGAGAGTAGCAGCAGCATAGAAGGGGGGTGGGGCAATGCAAATAGTCTGGGTAGCCATTTAACTAGCTGTTCAGGAGTCTTATGGCTTGGGGGTAGAAGCTGTTTAGAAGCCTCTTGGACTTAGACTTGGCGCTCCGGTACCACTTGCCGTGCGGTAGCAGAGAGAACAGTCTATGACTAAGGTGGCTGGAGTCTTTGACAATTTGATGTACTGGGCCGTTCACACTACCGTCTGTAGTGCCTTGTTGTTGGAGGCCGAGCTGTTGCCATACCAGGCAGTGATGCAACCCGTCAGGATGCTCTCGATGATGCAGCTGTACAATCTTTTGAGGATCTGAGGACCCATGCCAAGTCTTTTCAGTCTCCTGAGGAGGAATAGGTTTTGTCGTGTCCTCTTCACAACTGTCTTGATGTGCTTGGACCATGTTAGTTTGTTGGTGATGTGGATGCCAAGGAACTTGAAGCTCTCAACCTGCTCCACTGCAGCCCCGTCGATGAGAATGGGGGCGTGCTCTGTCCTCCTTTTCCTGTTGTCCACAATCATCTCCTTTGTCTTGATCACGTTGAGGGAGAGGTTGTTGTCCTTGCACCACACAGCCAGGTTTCTGACCTCCCTATAGGCTGTCTGGTCGTTGTTGGTGATCAGGCCTACCACTGTTGTGTCATCAGCAAATTTAATGATGGTGTTGGAGTCGTGCCTGGCCATGCAGTCATGAGTGAACAGGGAATACAGGAGGGGACTGAGCACGCACCCCAGAGGAAATTCCATGTTGAGGATCAGCGTGGCAGATGTGTTGTTACCTACCCTTACCGCCTGGGAGTGGTCCGTCAGGAAGTGCAGGATCCAGTTGCAGAGGGAGGTGTTTAGTCCCAGGATCCTTAGCTTAGTGATGAACTTTGAGGGTACCATGGTGTTGAACGCTGAGCTGTAGTCAATGAATAGCATTCTCACATAAGTGTTCCTTTGGTCCAGGTGGGAAAGGGCAGTGTGGAGTGCAATAGAGAATGCATCATCTGTGGATCTGTTGGGGTGGTATGCAAATTGGAGTGGGTCTAGGGTTTCTGGGATAATGGTGTTGATATGAGCCATGACCATCTTTTCAAAGCATTTCATGGTTACAGACGTGAGTGCTACGGGTCGGTAGTCATTTAGGCAGGTTACCTTGGTGTTCTTGGGCACAAGGACTATGGTGGTCTGCTTGAAACATGTTGGTATTACAGACTCAGACAGGGAGAGGTTGTAAATGTCAGTGACACTTGCCAGTTGGTCAGCTCATGCCCGGAGTACACGTCCTGGTAATCCGTCTGGCCCTGCGGCCTTGTGAATGTTGACCTGTTTAATTTCTTGACGCTTGGGGCCAGAATTTTTATTTTATTTTTTAAATAACGTTCCCATACTATTATATGCATATAATTTACATATTAAGATAGAAAACACTCCAAAGTTTCCAAAACTGTCAAAATATTGTCTGTGAGTATAACAAAACTGATTCTGCAGGCGAAAACCTGAGGAAATCCAACCCGGAAGTGCTTTTTTTTAATCCCTGTTCTGTTGCCTGCCCCTCTTCCATTTAAAGGCGTATCAACCAGATTCCTTTTCCAATGGCTTCCTCAGGCTGTGACCAGGCTTTAGACATCTTTTCAGGCTTTTATTTTGAAAAATGAGCGAGATTTTTCAAAACGAGTCAGGTGTCCTTTGATTAGGTCCTGCGTGCGAGAGGGGTAGCTCAACATTTTCTTTCTCTCTTTTATTGAATAGGTTACCGTCCGGTTGAAATATTATCGATTATGTATGTTAAAAACAACCTGAGGATTGATTATAAAAAACGTTTGACATGTTTCTACGAACATTACGGATACTTTTTGGAATTTGTGTGCCTTTCAGGAATGGAACGAGGCTGTGGTTTTCTGAACATAAAGCGCAACCCAAATGGCGTTTTTTTGTTGTAAAACTAATATTTATCGAACAAAAATAACATTTATTGTGTAACTGGGAGTCTCGTGAGTGCAAACATCCGAAGATTATCAAAGGTAAGCGATTCATTTTATTGCTTTTCTGACTTTCGTGACCAAGCTAATATAAGGCTAACTGTTCTAGCATTGAATGATACACTCACAAACGCTTGGATTGCTTTCGCTGTGAAGCATATTTTCAAAATCTGACACGATAGGTGGATTAACAAGCTAAGCTGTGTTTTGGTATATTTCACTTGTGATTCCATGATTATAAATATTTTTAGGATTATTTTTGAATTTGGCGCTCTGCAATTCAGTGGTTGTTTAGGAAAATGATCCCGGTAATGGGATCCGTAGCGCCAAGTTAAAGGTCTTACTCACATTGGCTGCGGAGAGCGTGATCACACAGTTTGAACCACTTTTTGTGACCAAACTAAAAATATATTCAATAAACTCGGTCATGTTTCAACATATATAAAACCAGTAATCTTTCACAACACCTTCAACTTTCAACGTTTGAAAGTCAGTTGGCAGTTCCTCACAAAGTCTGAAATCAGGCATCAACTCCTATGCATTGTAAGAATAATTGTGTTCATTTTGAGATGGAGTAACACACTCATGATAGCAGTCAATTGACCACAAAAACCCTGAATGCTGCAAGCCCAAGAACACCTCATTTCAAATGTACTTCATCTTTATTGACAAACTGAGACACATCCAAGTCTCTGAAGTGTGACATTACCCCCGGACTTTAAACAACTCTCTCCCATCCGCGACGTGTCGACTTCTTCTACTCTCTCTTTTAACTTGTAATTTTCTCCATGAGCAGGGTGAAGATGCCGCTCCTGTTTCCTGCTGGCTCTGACTGCAGAGTTAGAATAACCCAGGGCTTTGTCGGTAAGCTTCATTAGCCTCATACGTCCCTCTTGCATACTTAAGATTTGTGGAGCCGAAGAGAAGGAAAATATTTTCAAGTTTCACTTTGGGGTTCTGCGAGTGGCAATGATGTGCAAAAAACAATGAATAATGATGCTTCCCTCCTTCCTGGGTCGTGTTTAGCAGGGCACAGCACAGCAAGACGTTTTCCAATGGAATACCAAAGTCTATTTTCGCCTCCACATTTTTTCCCTAACAAACACTGGACTGTTGGTTTGTTGGACAATAACACATGGTGGTGATCTACATATCCAGATTCAGAATTCATATGTTTGGTTACATCTGATGTTTCTCAGTGTTCTTCCATTTTTTTATTTTCAGATTATTCTTTTTTTTCATAAAATATTGTTATAAGACTCCAAGGTGTTAAAAGAGACTCGTTAGAGTCTGGGTTATACTAAGCTCTCTCCTAGGCCCTCTCTGGTAATGGTATACATGTCTTGTAGTCATGGCCATTACAATCAGCGTTTTCATGTGGCATTTGCCATCCAATTGATCTCTCCAGTCGTGCTGTTTCCTCCCCAGTCCTGCTGTTTCCTCCCCAGTCCTGCTGTTTCCTCCCCAGTCCTGCTGTTTTCTCTCCAGTCCTGCAGTCCTGCTGTTTTCTCTCCAGTCCTGCTGTTTCCTCCCCAGTCCTGCTGTTTTCTCTCCAGTCCTGCAGTCCTGCTGTTTTCTCTCCAGTCCTGCTGTTTCCTCCCCAGTCCTGCTGTTTCCTCCCCAGTCCTGCTGTTTTCTCTCCAGTCCTGCTGTTTTCTCTCCAGTCCTGCTGTTTTCTCTCCAGTCCTGCTGTTTTCTCCCCAGTCCTGCTGTTTTCTCTCCAGTCCTGCTGTTTCCTCCCCAGTCGTGCTGTTTCCTCCCCAGGCGTGCTGTTTCCTCCCCAGTCCTGCTGTTTCCTCCCCAGTCCTGCTGTTTCCTCCCCAGTCCTGCTGTTTTCTCTCCAGTCCTGCAGTCCTGCTGTTTTCTCCCCAGTCCTGCTGTTTTCTCTCCAGTCCTGCTGTTTTCTCTCCAGTCCTGCTGTTTTCTCTCCAGTCCTGCTGTTTTCTCTCCAGTCCTGCTGTTTTCTCCCCAGTCCTGCTGTTTTTTCCCCAGTCCTGCTGTTTCCTCTCCAGTCCTGCTGTTTCCTCTCCAGTCCTGCTGTTTCCTCTCCAGTCCTGCTGTTTTCTCTCCAGTCCTGCTGTTTTCTCTCCAGTCCTGCTGTTTTCTCTCCAGTCCTGCTGTTTTCTCTCCAGTCCTGCTGTTTTCTCCCCAGTCCTGCTGTTTTCTCTCCAGTCCTGCTGTTTTCTCCCCAGTCCTGCTGTTTCCTCTCCAGTCCTGCTGTTTCCTCCCCAGTCCTGCTGTTTCCTCCCCAGTCCTGCTGTTTCCTCCCCAGTCCTGCTGTTTCCTCTCCAGTCCTGCTGTTTCCTCTCCAGTCCTGCTGTTTCCTCCCCAGTCCTGATGTTTCCTCCCCAGTCCTGCTGTTTCCTCCCCAGTCCTGCTGTTTCCTCTCCAGTCCTGCTGTTTCCTCCCCAGTCCTGCTGTTTCCTCCCCAGTCCTGCTGTTTCCTCCCCAGTCCTGCTGTTTCCTCTCCAGTCCTGCTGTTTCCTCTCCAGTCCTGCTGTTTCCTCCCCAGTCCTGCTGTTTCCTCCCCAGTCCTGCTGTTTCCTCCCCAGTCCTGCTGTTTCCTCCCCAGTCCTGCTGTTTCCTCCCCAGTCCTGCTGTTTCCTCTCCAGTCCTGCTGTTTCCTCCCCAGTCCTGCTGTTTTCTCTCCAGTCCTGCTGTTTTCTCTCCAGTCCTGCTGTTTCCTCTCCAGTCCTGCTGTTTCCTTCCCAGTCCTGCTGTTTCCTCCCCAGTCCTGCTGTTTACTCTCCAGTCCTGCTGTTTCCTCTCCAGTCCTGCTGTTTCCTCCCCAGTCCTGCTGTTTCCTCTCCAGTCCTGCTGTTTCCTCCCCAGTCCTGCTGTTTCCTCCCCAGTCCTGCTGTTTTCTCCCCAGTCCTGCTGTTTCCTCCCCAGTCCTGCTGTTTCCTCTCCAGTCCTGCTGTTTCCTCTCCAGTCCTGCTGTTTCCTCCCCAGTCCTGCTGTTTTCTCTCCAGTCCTGCTGTTTCCTCTCCAGTCCTGCTGTTTCCTCTCCAGTCCTGCTGTTTCCTCCCCAGTCCTGCTGTTTCCTCTCCAGTCCTGCTGTTTCCTCCCCAGTCCTGCTGTTTCCTCTCCAGTCCTGCTGTTTCCTCCCCAGTCCTGATGTTTCCTCTCGAGTCCTGCTGTTTCCTCTCCAGTCCTGCTGTTTCCTCCCCAGTCCTGCTGTTTCCTCTCCAGTCCTGCTGTTTCCTCCCCAGTCCTGCTGTTTCCTCCCCAGTCCTGCTGTTTCCTCTCCAGTCCTGCTGTTTCCTCTCCAGTCCTGCTGTTTCCTCTCCAGTCCTGCTGTTTCCTTTCCAGTCCTGCTGTTTCCTTTCCAGTCCTGCTGTTTCCTCCCCAGTCCTGCTGTTTCCTCCCCAGTCCTGCTGTTTTCTCCCCAGTCCTGCTGTTTCCTTTCCAGTCCTGCTGTTTCCTTTCCAGTCCTGCTGTTTCCTCCCCAGTCCTGCTGTTTTCTCCCCAGTCCTGCTGTTTCCTCTCCAGTCCTGCTGTTTCCTTTCCAGTCCTGCTGTTTCCTCCCCAGTCCTGCTGTTTTCTCCCCAGTCCTGCTGTTTCCTTTCCAGTCCTGCTGTTTCCTTTCCAGTCCTGCTGTTTCCTTTCCAGTCCTGCTGTTTCCTTTCCAGTCCTGCTGTTTCCTCCCCAGTCCTGCTGTTTTCTCCCCAGTCCTGCTGTTTCCTCTCCAGTCCTGCTGTTTCCTCTCCAGTCCTGCTGTTTCCTCTCCAGTCCTGCTGTTTCCTTTCCAGTCCTGCTGTTTCCTTTCCAGTCCTGCTGTTTCCTCCCCAGTCCTGCTGTTTTCTCCCCAGTCCTGCTGTTTCCTCTCCAGTCCTGCTGTTTCCTTTCCAGTCCTGCTGTTTCCTTTCCAGTCCTGCTGTTTCCTCTCCAGTCCTGCTGTTTCCTCTCCAGTCCTGCTGTTTCCTTTCCAGTCCTGCTGTTTCCTTTCCAGTCCTGCTGTTTCCTTTCCAGTCCTGCTGTTTCCTCCCCAGTCCTGCTGTTTTCTCCCCAGTCCTGCTGTTTCCTTTCCAGTCCTGCTGTTTCCTTTCCAGTCCTGCTGTTTCCTCTCCAGTCCTGCTGTTTCCTCTCCAGTCCTGCTGTTTCCTCCCCAGTCCTGCTGTTTCCTCTCCAGTCCTGCTGTTTCCTCCCCAGTCCTGCTGTTTCCTCTCCAGTCCTGCTGTTTCCTCTCCAGTCCTGCTGTTTCCTCCCCAGTCCTGCTGTTTCCTCCCCAGTCCTGCTGTTTCCTCCCCAGTCCTGCTGTTTCCTCTCCAGTCCTGCTGTTTCCTCTCCAGTCCTGCTGTTTCCTCCCCAGTCCTGCTGTTTCCTCCCCAGTCCTGCTGTTTCCTCTCCAGTCCTGCTGTTTCCTCTCCAGTCCTGCTGTTTCCTCTCCAGTCCTGCTGTTTCCTCCCCAGTCCTGCTGTTTCCTCTCCAGTCCTGCTGTTTCCTCTCCAGTCCTGCTTTCCCACCCGAGTCTTGCTTAATGGAGAAAGATATGTTTTATTTAGTACGACTAGGATGAAACTCTTTTAATATTGCCTCACAATGTTTTGAGGGAAAGCTATGATGAGGAACATGCAATTACTACCCTGCACTTTACACATACCCGATTGTCTTTTTAAATATACAATAACGACCCTTTGAGGTTGGTATTGTAAAGGAGAATGTGTTCTCAATTGGTCAGACAAAATGGAAAATATTCCATTAGCTCCTATTAGGTCATTGATCAGGTCATTGATCAGGTCATTGATATACCCAGGGAGAGGTTAATTCAGGACCACTATACCAAGCGATGTCAGAGGAAGGCTCCAAGTCATAGACTGTTCTCTCTGCTACTGCATGGCAAGTCTGGAACAACAGGACCCTGAACAGTCTCACTGCTCAAAAGTCTGATGTAATGCAAAACTTGCTGTGATTACTGTCAACCAGACAGTAATGTCTATATGTTCAACCAGACAGTAATGTCTATATGTTCAACCAGACAGTAATGTCTGTATGTTCAACCAGACAGTAATGTCTATATGTTCAACCAGACAGTAATGTCTGTATGTTCAACCAGACAGTAATGTCTATATGTTCAACCAGACAGTAATGTCTATATGTTCAACCAGACAGTAATGTCTATATGTCAACCAGACAGTAATGTCTATATGTTCAACCAGACAGTAATGTCTATATGTTCAACCAGACAGTAATGTCTATATGTTCAACCAGACAGTAATGTCTATATGTTCAACCAGACAGTAATGTCTATATGTTCAACCAGACAGTAATGTCTATATGTCAACCAGACAGTAATGTCTATATGTCAACCAGACAGTAATGTCTATATGTTCAACCAGACAGTAATGTCTATATGTTCAACCAGACAGTAATGTCTGTATGTTCAACCAGACAGTAATGTCTATATGTTCAACCAGACAGTAATGTCTATATGTTCAACCAGACAGTAATGTCTATATGTTCAACCAGACAGTAATGTCTGTATGTTCAACCAGACAGTAATGTCTATATGTTCTGCATGTCAACCAGACAGTAATGTCTATATATTCTGCATGTCAACCAGACAGTAATGTCTATATGTTCAACCAGACAGTAATGTCTATATGTTCAACCAGACAGTAATGTCTATATGTTCAACCAGACAGTAATGTCTATATGTTCAACCAGACAGTAATGCCTATATGTTCAACCAGACAGTAATGCCTATATGTTCAACCAGACAGTAATGTCTATATGTTCAACCAGACAGTAATGTCTATATGTCAACCAGACAGTAATGTCTATATGTTCAACCAGACAGTAATGTCTATATGTTCAACCAGACAGTAATGTCTATATGTTCAACCAGACAGTAATGTCTATATGTTCAACCAGACAGTAATGTCTATATGTTCAACCAGACAGTAATGTCTATATGTTCAACCAGAAGGTAATGTCTGTATGTTCAACCAGACAGTAATGTCTATATGTTCAACCAGACAGTAATGTCTGTATGTTCAACCAGACAGTAATGTCTATATGTCAACCAGACAGTAATGTCTATATGTTCAACCAGACAGTAATGTCTATATGTTCAACCAGACAGTAATGTCTATATGTTCAACCAGACAGTAATGTCTATATGTTCAACCAGACAGTAATGTCTATATGTTCTGCATGTCAACCAGACAGTAATGTATATATGTTCTGCATGTCAACCAGACAGTAATGTCTGTATGTTCAACCAGACAGTAATGTCTATATGTTCAACCAGACAGTAATGTCTATATGTTCAACCAGACAGTAATGTCTATATGTTCAACCAGACAGTAAAGTCTATATGTTCAACCAGACAGTAATGTCCATATGTTCTGCATGTCAACCAGACAGTAATGTATATATGTTCTGCATGTCAACCAGACAGTAATGTCTGTATGTTCAACCAGACAGTAATGTCTATATGTTCAACCAGACAGTAATGTCTATATGTTCAACCAGACAGTAATGTCTATATGTTCAACCAGACAGTAATGTCTATATGTTCAACCAGACAGTAATGTCTATATGTTCAACCAGACAGTAATGTCTATATGTTCAACCAGACAGTAATGTCTATATGTTCAACCAGACAGTAATGTCTATATGTTCAACCAGACAGTAATGTCTATATGTTCAACCAGACAGTAATGTCTATATGGTCTGCATGTCAACCAGACAGTAATGTCTATATGTCAACCAGACAGTAATGTCTATATGTTCAACCAGACAGTAATGTCTATATGTTCAACCAGACAGTAATGTCTATATGTTCAACCAGACAGTAATGTCTATATGTTCAATCAGACAGTAATGTCTATATGTTCAATCAGACAGTAATGTCTATATGTTCAACCAGACAGTAATGTCTATATGTTCAACCAGCCAGTAATGTCTATATGTTCAACCAGACAGTAATGTCTATATGTTCAACCAGACAGTAATGTCTATATGTTCAACCAGACAGTAATGTCTATATGTTCAACCAGACAGTAATGTCTATATGTTCAACCAGACAGTAATGTCTATATGTTCAACCAGACAGTAATGTCTATATGTTCAACCAGACAGTAATGTCTGTATGTTCAACCAGACAGTAATGTCTATATGTTCAACCAGACAGTAATGTCTATATGTTCAACCAGACAGTAATGTCTATATGTTCAACCAGACAGTAATGTCTATATGTTCAACCAGACAGTAATGTCTATATGTTCAACCAGACAGTAATGTCTATATGTTCAACCAGACAGTAATGTCTATATGTTCAACCAGACAGTAATGTCTATATGTTCAACCAGACAGTAATGTCTGTATGTTCAACCAGACAGTAATGTCTATATGTTCTGCATGTCAACCAGACAGTAATGTCTATATATTCTGCATGTCAACCAGACAGTAATGTCTATATGTCAACCAGACAGTAATGTCTATATGTTCAACCAGACAGTAATGTCTATATGTTCAACCAGACAGTAATGTCTATATGTTCAACCAGACAGTAATGTCTGTATGTTCAACCAGACAGTAATGTCTATATGTTCAACCAGACAGTAATGTCTATATGTTCAACCAGACAGTAATGTCTATATGTTCAACCAGACAGTAATGTCTATATGTTCAACCAGACAGTAATGTCTATATGTTCAACCAGACAGTAATGTCTATATGTTCAACCAGACAGTAATGTCTATATGTTCAACCAGAAGGTAATGTCTGTATGTTCAACCAGACAGTAATGTCTATATGTTCAACCAGACAGTAATGTCTGTATGTTCAACCAGACAGTAATGTCTATATGTCAACCAGACAGTAATGTCTATATGTTCAACCAGACAGTAATGTCTATATGTTCAACCAGACAGTAATGTCTATATGTTCAACCAGACAGTAATGTCTATATGTTCAACCAGACAGTAATGTCTATATGTTCAACCAGACAGTAATGTCTATATGTTCTGCATGTCAACCAGACAGTAATGTATATATGTTCTGCATGTCAACCAGACAGTAATGTCTATATGTTCAACCAGACAGTAATGTCTATATGTTCAACCAGACAGTAATGCCTATATGTTCAACCAGACAGTAATGCCTATATGTTCAACCAGACAGTAATGCCTATATGTTCAACCAGACAGTAATGTCTGTATGTTCAACCAGACAGTAATGTCTATATGTTCAACCAGACAGTAATGTCTATATGTTCAACCAGACAGTAATGTCTATATGTTCAACCAGACAGTAATGTCTATATGTTCAACCAGACAGTAATGTCTATATGTTCAACCAGACAGTAATGTCTATATGTTCAACCAGACAGTAATGTCTATATGTTCAACCAGACAGTAATGTCTATATGTTCAACCAGACAGTAATGTCTATATGTTCAACCAGACAGTAATGTCTATATGGTCTGCATGTCAACCAGACAGTAATGTCTATATGTCAACCAGACAGTAATGTCTATATGTTCAACCAGACAGTAATGTCTATATGTTCAACCAGACAGTAATGTCTATATGTTCAACCAGACAGTAATGTCTATATGTTCAATCAGACAGTAATGTCTATATGTTCAATCAGACAGTAATGTCTATATGTTCAACCAGACAGTAATGTCTATATGTTCAACCAGCCAGTAATGTCTATATGTTCAACCAGACAGTAATGTCTATATGTTCAACCAGACAGTAATGTCTATATGTTCAACCAGACAGTAATGTCTATATGTTCAACCAGACAGTAATGTCTATATGTTCAACCAGACAGTAATGTCTATATGTTCAACCAGACAGTAATGTCTATATGTTCAACCAGACAGTAATGTCTGTATGTTCAACCAGACAGTAATGTCTATATGTTCAACCAGACAGTAATGTCTATATGTTCAACCAGACAGTAATGTCTATATGTTCAACCAGACAGTAATGTCTATATGTTCAACCAGACAGTAATGTCTATATGTTCAACCAGACAGTAATGTCTGTATGTTCAACCAGACAGTAATGTCTATATGTTCAACCAGACAGTAATGTCTATATGTTCAACCAGACAGTAATGTCTGTATGTTCAACCAGACAGTAATGTCTATATGTTCTGCATGTCAACCAGACAGTAATGTCTATATATTCTGCATGTCAACCAGACAGTAATGTCTATATGTCAACCAGACAGTAATGTCTATATGTTCAACCAGACAGTAATGTCTATATGTTCAACCAGACAGTAATGTCTATATGTTCAACCAGACAGTAATGTCTGTATGTTCAACCAGACAGTAATGTCTATATGTTCAACCAGACAGTAATGTCTATATGTTCAACCAGACAGTAATGTCTATATGTTCAACCAGACAGTAATGTCTATATGTTCAACCAGACAGTAATGTCTATATGTTCAACCAGACAGTAATGTCTATATGTTCAACCAGACAGTAATGTCTATATGTTCAACCAGAAGGTAATGTCTGTATGTTCAACCAGACAGTAATGTCTATATGTTCAACCAGACAGTAATGTCTGTATGTTCAACCAGACAGTAATGTCTATATGTCAACCAGACAGTAATGTCTATATGTTCAACCAGACAGTAATGTCTATATGTTCAACCAGACAGTAATGTCTATATGTTCAACCAGACAGTAATGTCTATATGTTCAACCAGACAGTAATGTCTATATGTTCAACCAGACAGTAATGTCTATATGTTCTGCATGTCAACCAGACAGTAATGTATATATGTTCTGCATGTCAACCAGACAGTAATGTCTATATGTTCAACCAGACAGTAATGTCTATATGTTCAACCAGACAGTAATGCCTATATGTTCAACCAGACAGTAATGCCTATATGTTCAACCAGACAGTAATGCCTATATGTTCAACCAGACAGTAATGTCTGTATGTTCAACCAGACAGTAATGTCTATATGTTCAACCAGACAGTAATGTCTATATGTTCAACCAGACAGTAATGTCTATATGTTCAACCAGACAGTAATGTCTATATGTTCAACCAGACAGTAATGTCTATATGTTCAACCAGACAGTAATGTCTATATGTTCAACCAGACAGTAATGTCTATATGTTCAACCAGACAGTAATGTCTATATGTTCAACCAGACAGTAATGTCTATATGTTCAACCAGACAGTAATGTCTATATGGTCTGCATGTCAACCAGACAGTAATGTCTATATGTCAACCAGACAGTAATGTCTATATGTTCAACCAGACAGTAATGTCTATATGTTCAACCAGACAGTAATGTCTATATGTTCAACCAGACAGTAATGTCTATATGTTCAATCAGACAGTAATGTCTATATGTTCAATCAGACAGTAATGTCTATATGTCAACCAGACAGTAATGCCTATATGTTCAACCAGACAGTAATGTCTATATGTTCAACCAGACAGTAATGTCTATATGTTCAACCAGACAGTAATGTCTATATGTTCAACCAGACAGTAATGTCTATATGTTCAACCAGACAGTAATGTCTATATGTTCAACCAGACAGTAATGTCTATATGTTCAACCAGACAGTAATGTCTATATGTTCAACCAGACAGTAATGTCTATATGTTCAACCAGACAGTAATGTCTGTATGTTCAACCAGACAGTAATGTCTATATGTTCAACCAGACAGTAATGTCTATATGTTCAACCAGACAGTAATGTCTATATGTTCAACCAGACAGTAATGTCTATATGTTCAACCAGACAGTAATGTCTATATGTTCAACCAGACAGTAATGTCTGTATGTTCAACCAGACAGTAATGTCTATATGTTCAACCAGACAGTAATGTCTATATGTTCAACCAGACAGTAATGTCTGTATGTTCAACCAGACAGTAATGTCTATATGTTCAACCAGACAGTAATGTCTATATGTTCAACCAGACAGTAATGTCTGTATGTTCAACCAGACAGTAATGTCTATATGTTCTGCATGTCAACCAGACAGTAATGTCTATATATTCTGCATGTCAACCAGACAGTAATGTCTATATGTCAACCAGACAGTAATGTCTATATGTTCAACCAGACAGTAATGTCTATATGTTCAACCAGACAGTAATGTCTATATGTTCAACCAGACAGTAATGTCTGTATGTTCAACCAGACAGTAATGTCTATATGTTCAACCAGACAGTAATGTCTATATGTTCAACCAGACAGTAATGTCTATATGTTCAACCAGACAGTAATGTCTATATGTTCAACCAGACAGTAATGTCTATATGTTCAACCAGACAGTAATGTCTATATGTTCAACCAGACAGTAATGTCTATATGTTCAACCAGAAGGTAATGTCTGTATGTTCAACCAGACAGTAATGTCTATATGTTCAACCAGACAGTAATGTCTGTATGTTCAACCAGACAGTAATGTCTATATGTCAACCAGACAGTAATGTCTATATGTTCAACCAGACAGTAATGTCTATATGTTCAACCAGACAGTAATGTCTATATGTTCAACCAGACAGTAATGTCTATATGTTCAACCAGACAGTAATGTCTATATGTTCAACCAGACAGTAATGTCTATATGTTCTGCATGTCAACCAGACAGTAATGTATATATGTTCTGCATGTCAACCAGACAGTAATGTCTATATGTTCAACCAGACAGTAATGTCTATATGTTCAACCAGACAGTAATGTCTATATGTTCAACCAGACAGTAATGTCTATATGTTCAACCAGACAGTAATGTCCATATGTTCAACCAGACAGTAAAGTCTATATGTTCAACCAGACAGTAATGTCCATATGTTCTGCATGTCAACCAGACAGTAATGTATATATGTTCTGCATGTCAACCAGACAGTAATGTCTGTATGTTCAACCAGACAGTAATGTCTATATGTTCAACCAGACAGTAATGTCTATATGTTCAACCAGACAGTAATGTCTATATGTTCAACCAGACAGTAATGTCTATATGTTCAACCAGACAGTAATGTCTATATGTTCAACCAGACAGTAATGTCTATATGTTCAACCAGACAGTAATGTCTATATGTTCAACCAGACAGTAATGTCTATATGTTCAACCAGACAGTAATGTCTATATGTTCAACCAGACAGTAATGTCTGTATGTTCAACCAGACAGTAATGTCTATATGTTCAACCAGACAGTAATGTCTATATGTTCAACCAGACAGTAATGTCTACATGTTCAACTAGACAGTAATGTCTGTATGTTCAACCAGACAGTAATGTCTATATGTTCTGCATGTCAACCAGACAGTAATGTCTATATATTCTGCATGTCAACCAGACAGTAATGTCTATATGTCAACCAGACAGTAATGTCTATATGTTCAACCAGACAGTAATGTCTATATGTTCAACCAGACAGTAATGTCTATATGTTCAACCAGACAGTAATGTCTGTATGTTCAACCAGACAGTAATGTCTATATGTTCAACCAGACAGTAATGTCTGTATGTTCAACCAGACAGTAATGTCTATATGTTCAACCAGACAGTAATGTCTATATGTTCAACCAGACAGTAATGTCTATATGTTCAACCAGACAGTAATGTCTATATGTTCAACCAGACAGTAATGTCTATATGTTCAACCAGACAGTAATGTCTATATGTTCAACCAGACAGTAATGTCTGTATGTTCAACCAGACAGTAATGTCTATATGTTCAACCAGACAGTAATGTCTGTATGTTCAACCAGACAGTAATGTCTGTATGTCAACCAGACAGTAATGTCTATATGTTCAACCAGACAGTAATGTCTATATGTTCAACCAGACAGTAATGTCTATATGTTCAACCAGACAGTAATGTCTATATGTTCAACCAGACAGTAATGTCTATATGTTCAACCAGACAGTAATGTCTATATGTTCTGCATGTCAACCAGACAGTAATGTATATATGTTCTGCATGTCAACCAGACAGTAATGTCTGTATGTTCAACCAGACAGTAATGTCTATATGTTCAACCAGACAGTAATGTCTATATGTTCAACCAGACAGTAATGTCTATATGTTCAACCAGACAGTAATGTCTATATGTTCAACCAGACAGTAATGTCCATATGTTCAACCAGACAGTAATGTCTATATGTTCAACCAGACAGTAATGTCCATATGTTCTGCATGTCAACCAGACAGTAATGTATATATGTTCTGCATGTCAACCAGACAGTAATGTCTGTATGTTCAACCAGACAGTAATGTCTATATGTTCAACCAGACAGTAATGTCTATATGTTCAACCAGACAGTAATGTCTATATGTTCAACCAGACAGTAATGTCTATATGTTCAACCAGACAGTAATGTCTATATGTTCAACCAGACAGTAATGTCTATATGTTCAACCAGACAGTAATGTCTATATGTTCAACCAGACAGTAATGTCTATATGTTCAACCAGACAGTAATGTCTATATGTTCAACCAGACAGTAATGTCTGTATGTTCAACCAGACAGTAATGTCTATATGTTCAACCAGACAGTAATGTCTATATGTTCAACCAGACAGTAATGTCTATATGTTCAACCAGACAGTAATGTCTGTATGTTCAACCAGACAGTAATGTCTATATGTTCAACCAGACAGTAATGTCTATATGTTCAACCAGACAGTAATGTCTATATGTTCAACCAGACAGTAATGCCCATATGTTCTGCATGTCAACCAGACAGTAATGTATATATGTTCTGCATGTCAACCAGACAGTAATGTCTATATGTCAACCAGACAGTAATGTCTATATGTTCTGCATGTCAACCAGACAGTAATGTCTATATGTCAACCAGGCAGTAATGTCTATATGTTCTGCTTGTCAACCAGACAGTAATGTCTATATGTTCTGCTTGTCAACCAGACAGTAATGTCTGTATGTTCAACCAGACAGTAATGTCTATATGTTCAACCAGACAGTAATGCCTGTATGTTCAACCAGACAGTAATGTCTATATGTTCAACCAGACAGTAATGTCTATATGTTCAACCAGACAGTAATGTCTATATGTTCAACCAGACAGTAATGTCTATATGTTCAACCAGACAGTAATGTCTATATGTTCAACCAGACAGTAATGTCTATATGTTCAACCAGACAGTAATGTCTATATGTTCAACCAGACAGTAATGTCTATATGTTCAACCAGACAGTAATGCCTATATGTTCAACCAGACAGTAATGTCTATATGTTCAACCAGACAGTAATGTCTATATGTTCAACCAGACAGTAATGTCTATATGTTCAACCAGACAGTAATGTCTATATGTTCAACCAGACAGTAATGTCTATATGTTCAACCAGACAGTAATGTCTATATGTTCAACCAGACAGTAATGTCTATATGTTCTGCATGTCAACCAGACAGTAATGTCTGTATGTTCAACCAGACAGTAATGTCTATATGTTCTGCATGTCAACCAGACAGTAATGTCTGTATGTTCAACCAGACAGTAATGTCTATATGTTCAACCAGACAGTAATGTCTGTATGTTCAACCAGACAGTAATGTCTATATGTTCTGCATGTCAACCAGACAGTAATGTCTATAACATTGATTTCGACAGCCTATTTACAGGGCATTCGGAAAGTATTCAGACCCCTTGACTTTTTCCACATTTTGCTACACTACAGCCTTATTAAAACATGTTCCTCATCAATCTACACACAATACCCCACAATGACAAAGCAAAAACAGGTTTTGAGAAATGTTTGAAAATGTATTAAAATAAAAAACAGTAATACCTTATTTACATAAGTATTCAGACCCTTTGCTATGAGACTTGAAATTGAGCTCAGGTTCATCCTGTTTCCATTGATCATCCTTGATGTTTCTACAACTTGATTGGAGTCCACCTGTGGTAAATTCAATTAATTGGACATGATTTGGAAAGGCACACACCTGTCTATGTCCCACAGTTGGCAGATGTCAAAAACCAGTCCATGAGGTCAAAGGACATTTCCTTTTAACTCCTTGACATGATTGTATTGAGGCACATTCTGCAGCATTGAAGGTCCCCAAGAACACAGTGGCCTCAAACATTCTTAAATGGAAGAAGTTTAGAACCACCAAGACTTGTCCAAGAGCTGGCCGTCCGGTCCAACTGAGCAATCGGGGGGAAAAGGGCCTTGGTCAGGGAGTGGACCAAGAACCCGATCGGTTCTCCTCTGTTTAGATGGGAGAACCTTCCAGAAGGACAACCATCTCTGCAGCGCTCCACCAATCAGGCCTTTATGGTAGAGTGGGCAGTAAAAGGCACATAAAGGACTCAGACCATGAGAAACAAGATTCTCTGGTCTGATGAAACCAAGATTGAAGTCTTTGGCCTGAATGCCAAGCATCACGTCTGGAGGAAACCTGGCACCATCCCTATGGTGAAGCATGGTGGTGGCAGCATCATGCTGTGGGAATGTTTTTCAGCGGCAGGGACTGGGAGACTAGTCAGGATCGAGGGAAAGATGAACGGAGCAAAGTACATAGAGATCCTTGATGAAAACCTGCTCCAGAGTGCTCAGGACCTCAGACTGGGGCGAAGGTATCACCATCCAACAGGAAGACGAGCCTAAGCACACAGCCAAGACAACGCAGTAGTGGCTTCTGGACAAGTCTCTGAATGTCCTTGAGTGGCCCAGCCAGAGCCCGGACTTGAACAAGTACTAATATCTCTGGATAGACCTGAAAATAGCTGTGCAGTGACACTCCCCATCCAACCTGACAGAGCTTGAGAGGATCTGCAGAGAAGAATGGGAGAAACTCCCCAAATACAGCTGTGCCAAGCTTGTATCAACATACCCAAGATGACTCGAGGCTGTAATCGCTGCCAAAGGTGCTTCAACAAAGTACCGAGTAAAGAGTCTGAATACTTATGTAAATTATATATTTAAGTTTTTAAAAAATTACATTTGTAAAAATTGATAAAAACCTGTTTTACTTTGTCATTATGGCGTACTGTGTGTAGATTGATGAGAATTATTATTTTTTTTTTTAAATCAATTTTATAGTGAGGCTGTAACGTAACAAAATGTGGAAAAAGTCAAGGGGTCTGAATACTTTCTGAATGCATTGTATATTTACATATCTACCTCAATGATCTCGTACCCCTGCACATAGATGTGTGCTTTACCTTCCTGTTATTTCTCTATTTCCTGTATTGTTGGGATAAGTATAAGTAGTATACCCATAAGAATTTCACGATACACTATAAAATTAAAGCATCACAAATGACACCCTATTCTGTAGTGCACTACTTGGTAGTGTGCTATGTAGGGAGTAGGGCGCCATTTGTTACCTCTACAGTCACGTGAGCCTGAGTGAGCATGTGTGAGTTATTGAAATGTATTCATGCCTGCTCCAGTTAATGTGATGTAGAGGAGGGCCGCTGTAATGGCTGTCAGAGGCTGGCACGAACTGAAGACAACAGTTTCTATCTCACTGCCTGCCTACCTACCTGCCCGCTGCCTGGGATGTCTGAGTTATATAAGGCTGAAGAGAGTGAGAGAGAGATACAGAGAGAGAGAGATACACAGAGAGAGAGATACACAGAGAGAGAGAGAGAGAGACAGAGAGAGATACAGAGAGAGAGAGATACACACACATCGAGAGAGAGAGAGAGAGAGAGAGAGAGAGAGAGAGAGACCCACAAAGAATTTGAAAACAAATCAAAGAATGATAATCTGTTAGGTGAAATACCACAGTGTGCCATCACAGCAGCAAGATGTGTGGTCCGTTGCCATGAGTAAAGGGAAACCAGTGGAGCACAAACACCATTGTAAATACAACCTATATTTATCTCTTGTCTTCACCATTATTCATACCACTATTATTAACTATTATTATGAACTACTATTAAAAACATAGCTGAGAATTTAACATTTAACATTTGAAATGTCTTTATGCTTTTGAAACATTTACGAGTGCAATGATTACTAAATTCTAATCGTTTTTTGTTTCTTCTCACTTTTGTTTGTAGTTTATTTCACAATGTAAACATATGTTTCCCATGCAAATAAAGCCCCTTTGAATTTAATTAAACTGAGAGAGAGAGAGATTGAAAGGGAATGAGAGTGTGAGAGAGATAATGGGAAAGAAGAGTCAGACAGAGATATCGAGAGAGAGATAGCTAGAGAGAGAGAGAGACATAGAGAGAGAGAGATAGATAGAGAGATAAATCGATAGATTAGATAGAGAGAGAGACATAGAGAGAGAGATATAGATAGAGAGAGAGATAGATAGATAGAGAGAGAGATATATAGAGAGAGATAGATAGATATATAGATAGAGAGAGATAGTTGGAGAATATAGATAGAGAGATAGATATATAGAGTGATAGAGAGAGATAGTTGGAGAGATAGATTGATAGAGAGATAGATAGAGATATGTAGATAGAGAGAGATAGATAGATAGATATAGATAGAGCGATAGATAGATTTGAATTAGAATTGAGAGGGAGATACTTGAGTGCTTCCCAAGTGAATATAAGACCTCTCTGGTGATGCTGAAGGACGGCTGGGTCCTGTTCAATAGTGCCATAAAAAAAAACATTTTGAAATACAAAACAGAAACATTTGTTTTCTTATTGGGCACGTTCAGGTTGTACCTCCTCCTCCTGACGTTCAGGTTGTACCTCCTCACCCTGACGTTCAGGTTGTACCTCCTCCACCTGACGTTCAGGTTGTACCTCCTCACCCTGACGTTCAGGTTGTACCTCCTCACCCTGACGTTCAGGTTGTACCTCCTCACCCTGACGTTCAGGTTGTACCTCCTCACCCTGACGTTCAGGTTGTACCTCCTCACCCTGACGTTCAGGTTGTACCTCCTCACCCTGACGTTCAGGTTGTACCTCCTCACCCTGACGTTCAGGTTGTACCTCCTCACCCTGACGTTCAGGTTGTACCTCCTCACCCTGACGTTCAGGTTGTACCTCCTCACCCTGACGTTCAGGTTGTACCTCCTCCTCCTGACGTTCAGGTTGTACCTCCTCCTCCTGACGTTCAGGCTGTACCTCCTCCTGACGTTCAGGCTGTACCTCCTCCTGGCGTTCAGGCTGTACCTCCTCCTCCTGACGTTCAGGCAGCACCTCCTCGTCCTGATGGTGCCTACAGAACACAACCTTGACCTCTGAGTATGTTTTTCTAAACGTTTGAGTGTGTTGTTTCACCCTCTCACATGATCAATACTCATAAGTCTGCAGATGTCTGTCAAGAGATATGATCATGTGGACATCTGAATAACAGTTTCACCAAAGTCAATGGCTGTGTTTACACAGACAGCCCAATTTGGATCTTTTTCCCCTAATTGTTTTTTTGACCAATCACATTGGATCTGAAAATAATATCAGAATTGGGCTGCCTGTGTAAACACAGCCATTGTAATACTAAAGTATTACAGATTATTTTCTGTGCGTATTTCAATATCAAATAGTTTCTGGGTAACAATTTAGAAACTTAATGTGATTGTTTACAATTAAAATTAAAAATAAACAAAAATGAGCTAAGATACATTTTTCAAGCAAGAAACTGTCTAGGACTGTCTGTGAGTGGTTTGAGTGGGGAGGGGAAAACTGAAAACTTGCTGTTATTGGCAGAGATGCTTGGAACTCATTTATTGGTCGATTAACTAATTTACCGCAGGTGATGTCACTAGGCAGACCAAAACTCAATCCCACCAAAACAGGCAAAAAGGTAAAGTGGTCTTTTCAAACAGGGCTTGAAAACTATTACGGACTACAAAGGGGAACTTCCTCAGTGATATTGTACTGCCTAATGCCCATGGTGCAACCTCATGTAAATCGGGGGTTGGAACATGCATTCAAAGTTTAACAGAGGTTTTCTCTCTCTTCACTTATGCAAAACAGTCATCCTCCATTCTGTTCCCTGCTGTCTCTATTAGATGAATGTGTGTGTGTGTGTGCGTGCGTGCGTGTGCATGTGCGTGCGTGTGTGTGTGTGCTGTGTCACTCTCTGCTAAGGCTTATCGTATGTTACTCAGGTTACACTGTCCTTCTCAGAAACGCTAACCTAGTACAAATGAGATGGATGTTTTTTCACACACTCCCATTACATTAATGAGGGTGAACAAAGTCAAGCAATGTCAGGGTAGGGAACAGTCCCATTAATGGTTGATGACGGGATGCCTGTCAACCATCCATTCACAAAAACACAACCATCATGATTACCTGGTTATTATACATGTGGATATCTTTTTTTCCTTGAATTCTCTATAACACATTGGACAGGAATTCTGGCTAGCTGTACATGCTTGTGTGATTATATTAGCAAATACAAACCAACACTGTGAATATGTAATTTACTGTGGTTTCTCATATTCATTCTGTAATATGTAATTTCCTGTGGTTTCTCATATTCATTCTGTAATATGTAATTTACTGTGGATGTTCACATTCATTTTGTACGAGTGCAAATTGTGATATCTTGTTGCTTCTCCAATTGGCAAGGAGGCATTTTCCTGAAGTGAAAGAGTCAAACTAACTCATACATAACCTGTAAGGAGCTTTAGATCTGCATTTATGAACCCATATGTTGTCTTAGTGGAACGCCTTCCTAATATTGAGTCTCACCCGCTTTTGCCCTCGTTGGGGCACGGACTCTACAAGGTGTCGAAAGCGTTCCACCGGGATGCTGGCCCATGTTGACTCCACAGGGATGCTGGCCCATGTTGACTCCACAGGGACGCTGGCCCATGTTGACTCCACAGGGATGCTGGCCCATGTTGACTCCACAGGGATGCTGGCCCATGTTGACTCCACAGGGACGCTGGCCCATGTTGACTCCACAGGGATGCTGGCCCATGTTGACTCCACAGGGATGCTGGCCCATGTTGACTCCACAGGGACGCTGGCCCATGTTGACTCCACAGGGATGCTGGCCCATGTTGACTCCACAGGGATGCTGGCCCATGTTGACTCCACAGGGATGCTGGCCCATGTTGACTCCACAGGGATGCTGGCCCATGTTGACTCCACAGGGACGCTGGCCCATGTTGACTCCACAGGGATGCTGGCCCATGTTGACTCCACAGGGATGCTGGCCCATGTTGACTCCACAGGGACGCTGGCCCATGTTGACTCCACAGGGATGCTGGCCCATGTTGACTCCACAGGGATGCTGGCCCATGTTGACTCCACAGGGATGCTGGCCCATGTTGACTCCACAGGGATGCTGGCCCATGTTGACTCCACAGGGATGCTGGCCCATGTTGACTCCACAGGGATGCTGGCCCATGTTGACTCCACAGGGACGCTGGCCCATGTTGACTCCACAGGGACGCTGGCCCATGTTGACTCCACAGGGACGCTGGCCCATGTTGACTCCACAGGGACGCTGGCCCATGTTGACTCCACAGGGACGCTGGCCCATGTTGACCCCACAGGGATGCTGGCCCATGTTGACTCCACAGGGACGCTGGCCCATGTTGACTCCACAGGGATGCTGGCCCATGTTGACTCCACAGGGACGCTGGCCCATGTTGACTCCACAGGTACGCTGGCCCATGTTGACTCCACAGGGACGCTGGCCCATGTTGACTCCACAGGGACGCTGGCCCATGTTGACTCCACAGGGACGCTGGCCCATGTTGACTCCACAGGGACGCTGGCCCATGTTGACTCCACAGGGACGCTGGCCCATGTTGACTCCACAGGGACGCTGGCCCATGTTGACTCCACAGGGACGCTGGCCCATGTTGACTCCACAGGGATGCTGGCCCATGTTGACTCCACAGGGACGCTGGCCCATGTTGACTCCACAGGGATGCAGGCCCATGTTGACTCCACAGGGAAGCTGGCCCATGTTGACTCCACAGGGATGCTGGCCCATGTTGACTCCACAGGGATGCTGGCCCATGTTGACTCCACAGGGATGCTGGCCCATGTTGACTCCACAGGGATGCTGGCCCATGTTGACTCCACAGGGATGCTGGCCCATGTTGACTCCACAGGGATGCTGGCCCATGTTGACTCCACAGGGATGCTGGCCCATGTTGACTCCACAGGGACGCTGGCCCATGTTGACTCCACAGGGATGCTGGCCCATGTTGACTCCACAGGGATGCTGGCCCATGTTGACTCCACAGGGATGCTGGCCCATGTTGACTCCACAGGGACGCTGGCCCATGTTGACTCCACAGGGACGCTGGCCCATGTTGACTCCACAGGGACGCTGGCCCATGTTGACTCCACAGGGACGCTGGCCCATGTTGACTCCACAGGGACGCTGGCCCATGTTGACTCCACAGGGACGCTGGCCCATGTTGACTCCACAGGGACGCTGGCCCATGTTGACTCCACAGGGATGCTGGCCCATGTTGACTCCACAGGGATGCTGGCCCATGTTGACTCCACAGGGACGCTGGCCCATGTTGACTCCACAGGGATGCTGGCCCATGTTGACTCCGCAGGGATGCTGGCCCATGTTGACTCCACAGGGATGCTGGCCCATGTTGACTCCACAGGGATGCTGGCCCATGTTGACTCCACAGGGACGCTGGCCCATGTTGACTCCACAGGTACGCTGGCCCATGTTGACTCCACAGGGACGCTGGCCCATGTTGACTCCACAGGGACGCTGGCCCATGTTGACTCCACAGGGACGCTGGCCCATGTTGACTCCACAGGGACGCTGGCCCATGTTGACTCCACAGGGACGCTGGCCCATGTTGACTCCACAGGGACGCTGGCCCATGTTGACTCCACAGGGACGCTGGCCCATGTTGACTCCACAGGGACGCTGGCCCATGTTGACTCCACAGGGACGCTGGCCCATGTTGACTCCACAGGGACGCTGGCCCATGTTGACTCCACAGGGACGCTGGCCCATGTTGACTCCACAGGGATGCTGGCCCATGTTGACTCCACAGGGATGCTGGCCCATGTTGACTCCACAGGGACGCTGGCCCATGTTGACTCCACAGGGACGCTGGCCCATGTTGACTCCACAGGGACGCTGGCCCATGTTGACTCCACAGGGACGCTGGCCCATGTTGACTCCACAGGGACGCTGGCCCATGTTGACTCCACAGGGACGCTGGCCCATGTTGACTCCACAGGGACGCTGGCCCATGTTGACTCCACAGGGATGCTGGCCCATGTTGACTCCACAGGGATGCTGGCCCATGTTGACTCCACAGGGACGCTGGCCCATGTTGACTCCACAGGGATGCTGGCCCATGTTGACTCCGCAGGGATGCTGGCCCATGTTGACTCCACAGGGATGCTGGCCCATGTTGACTCCACAGGGATGCTGGCCCATGTTGACTCCACAGGGACGCTGGCCCATGTTGACTCCACAGGTACGCTGGCCCATGTTGACTCCACAGGGACGCTGGCCCATGTTGACTCCACAGGGACGCTGGCCCATGTTGACTCCACAGGGACGCTGGCCCATGTTGACTCCACAGGGACGCTGGCCCATGTTGACTCCACAGGGACGCTGGCCCATGTTGACTCCACAGGGACGCTGGCCCATGTTGACTCCACAGGGACGCTGGCCCATGTTGACTCCACAGGGACGCTGGCCCATGTTGACTCCACAGGGACGCTGGCCCATGTTGACTCCACAGGGACGCTGGCCCATGTTGACTCCACAGGGACGCTGGCCCATGTTGACTCCACAGGGATGCTGGCCCATGTTGACTCCACAGGGACGCTGGCCCATGTTGACTCCACAGGGATGCAGGCCCATGTTGACTCCACAGGGAAGCTGGCCCATGTTGACTCCACAGGGATGCTGGCCCATGTTGACTCCACAGGGATGCTGGCCCATGTTGACTCCACAGGGACGCTGGCCCATGTTGACTCCACAGGGATGCTGGCCCATGTTGACTCCGCAGGGATGCTGGCCCATGTTGACTCCGCAGGGATGCTGGCCCATGTTGACTCCGCAGGGATGCTGGCCCATGTTGACTCCACAGGGACGCTGGCCCATGTTGACTCCACAGGTACGCTGGCCCATGTTGACTCCACAGGGACGCTGGCCCATGTTGACTCCACAGGGACGCTGGCCCATGTTGACTCCACAGGGACGCTGGCCCATGTTGACTCCACAGGGACGCTGGCCCATGTTGACTCCACAGGGACGCTGGCCCATGTTGACTCCACAGGGACGCTGGCCCATGTTGACTCCACAGGGATGCTGGCCCATGTTGACTCCACAGGGACGCTGGCCCATGTTGACTCCACAGGGATGCAGGCCCATGTTGACTCCACAGGGAAGCTGGCCCATGTCGACTCCACAGGGATGCTGGCCCATGTTGACTCCACAGGGATGCTGGCCCATGTTGACTCCACAGGGACACTGGCCCATGTTGACTCCACAGGGATGCTGGCCCATGTTGACTCCACAGGGATGCTGGCCCATGTTGACTCCACAGGGACGCTGGCCCATGTTGACTCCACAGGGATGCTGGTCCATGTTGACTCCGCAGGGATGCTGGCCCATGTTGACTCCACAGGGATGCTGGCCCATGTTGACTCCACAGGGATGCTGGCCCATGTTGACTCCACAGGGACGCTGGCCCATGTTGACTCCACAGGTACGCTGGCCAATGTTGACTCCACAGGGACGCTGGCCCATGTTGACTCCACAGGGACGCTGGCCCATGTTGACTCCACAGGGACGCTGGCCCATGTTGACTCCACAGGGACGCTGGCCCATGTTGACTCCACAGGGACGCTGGCCCATGTTGACTCCACAGGGACGCTGGCCCATGTTGACTCCACAGGGACGCTGGCCCATGTTGACTCCACAGGGACGCTGGCCCATGTTGACTCCACAGGGATGCTGGCCCATGTTGACTCCACAGGGACGCTGGCCCATGTTGACTCCACAGGGATGCAGGCCCATGTTGACTCCACAGGGAAGCTGGCCCATGTTGACTCCACAGGGATGCTGGCCCATGTTGACTCCACAGGGATGCTGGCCCATGTTGACTCCACAGGGACGCTGGCCCATGTTGACTCCACAGGGACGCTGGCCCATGTTGACTCCACAGGGACGCTGGCCCATGTTGACTCCACAGGGACGCTGGCCCATGTTGACTCCACAGGGACGCTGGTCCACGTTGACTCCACAGGGATGCTGGCCCATGTTGACTCCACAGGGATGCTGGCCCATGTTGACTCCACAGGGATGCTGGCCCATGTTGACTCCACAGGGACGCTGGCCCATGTTGACTCCACAGGGATGCTGGCCCATGTTGACTCCACAGGGACGCTGGCCCATGTTGACTCCACAGGGACGCTGGCCCATGTTGACTCCACAGGGACGCTGGCCCATGTTGACTCCGCAGGGATGCTGGCCCATGTTGACTCCGCAGGGATGCTGGCCCATGTTGACTCCACAGGGATGCTGGCCCATGTTGACTCCACATGGATGCTGGCCCATGTTGACTCCACAGGGATGCTGGCCCATGTTGACTCCACAGGGACGCTGGCCCATGTTGACTCCACAGGGATGCTGGCCCATGTTGACTCCACAGGGATGCTGGCCCATGTTGACTCCACAGGGACGCTGGCCCATGTTGACTCCACAGGGATGCTGGCCCATGTTGACTCCACAGGGACGCTGGCTCATGTTGACTCCACAGGGATGCTGGCCCATGTTGACTCCACAGGGATGCTGGCCCATGTTGACTCCACAGGGATGCTGGCCCATGTTGACTCCACAGGGATGCTGGCCCATGTTGACTCCACAGGGACGCTGGCCCATGTTGACTCCACAGGGACGCTGGCCCATGTTGACTCCACAGGGACGCTGGCCCATGTTGACTCCACAGGGATGCTGGCCCATGTTGACTCCACAGGGATGCTGGCCCATGTTGACTCCACAGGGATGCTGGCCCATGTTGACTCCACAGGGATGCTGGCCCATGTTGACTCCACAGGGATGCTGGCCCATGTTGACTCCACAGGGATGCTGGCCCATGTTGACTCCAGTGCTTACCCACAGTTGTGTCAAGCTGGCTGGATGTCCTTAGGGTGCTGGATCATTCTTGATACACACAGGAAACTGAGTTGAGTGTGCAAAACCCAGCAGCGTTGCAGTTCTTGACACAAACCGGTGCGCCTGGCACCTACTACCATACCTCGTTCAAAGGCACTTTCATGAACTTCTTTGAGAAAAGATCATGACCATTAGAAAGCAAATTACGGACTCCTCTTTGAATCTGCGTATTCCTCCAGGGCTTAGCTGTCCTGGATCTGCACAGCTCTGCGAGGGCCTGGGATCGGGAGAGACACTTAAGTGTTTTAGTACTATATACTATACTATATCTCTTGACACAATGATGAAAATAATCATGGCCTCTAAACCTTCAAGCTGCATACTGGATCCTATTCCTACTAAACTGCTGAAGGAGCTGCTTCCTGTGCTTGGCCCTCCTATGTTGAACATAATAAACAGCTCTCTATCCACCGGATGTGTACCAAACTCACTAAAAGTGGCAGTGATAAAGCCTCTCTTGAAAAAGCCAAACCTTGACCCGGAAAATATAAAAAACTATCGGCCTATATCGAATCTTCCATTCCTCTCAAAGATTTTAGAAAAAGCTGCTGCCTTTCTGAAGACAAATAATGTATACGAAATGCTTCAGTCTGGTTTTAGACCCCATCATAGCACTGAGACTGCACTTGTGAAGGTGGTAAATGACCTTTTAATGGCGTCAGACCGAGGCTCTGCATCTGTCCTCGTGCTACTAGACCTTAGTGCTGCCTTTGACACCATCGATCACCACATTCTTTTGGAGAGACTGGAAACCCAAATTGGTCTACACGGACAAGTTCTGGCCTGGTTTAGATCTTACCTGTCGGAAAGATATCAGTTTGTCTCTGTGAATGGTCTGTCCTCTGACAAATCAACTGTACATTTCGGTGTTCCTCAAGGTTCCGTTTTAGGACCACTATTGTTTTCACTATATATTTTACCTCTTGGGGATGTTATTCGAAAACATAATGTTAACTTTCACTGCTATGCGGATGACACACAGCTGTACATTTCAATGAAACATGGTGAAGCCCCAAAATTGCCCTCGCTAGAAGCCTGTGTTTCAGACATAAGGAAGTGGATGGCTGAAAACTTTCTACTTTTAAACTCGGACAAAACAGAGATGCTTGTTCTAGGTCCCAAGAAACAAAGAGATCTTCTGTTAAATCTGACAATTCATCTTGATGGTTGTAAAGTCGTCTCAAATAAAACTGTGAAGGACCTCGGCGTTACTCTTGACCCTGATCTCTCTTTTGACGAACATATCAAGACTGTTTCAAGGACAGCTTTTTTCCATCTACGTAACATTGCAAAAATCAGAAATTTTCTGTCCAAAAATGATGCAGAAAAATTAATCCATGCATTTGTTACTTCTAGGTTAGACTACTGCAATGCTCTACTTTCCGGCTACCCGGATAAAGCACTAAATAAACTTCAGTTAGTGCTAAATACGGCTGCTAGAATCCTGACTAGAACCAAGAAATTTGATCATATTACTCCAGTGCTAGCTTCCCTACACTGGCTTCCTGTTAAGGCAAGGGCTGATTTCAAGGTTTTACTGTTAACCTATAAAGCGTTACATGGGCTTGCTCCTACCTATCTTTCCGAGTTGGTCCTGCCGTACATACCAATACGTACGCTACGGTCACAAGACGCAGGCCTCCTAATTGTCCCTAGAATTTCTAAGCAAACAGCGGGAGGCAGGGCTTTCTCCTATAGATCTCCATTTTTATGGAACAGTCTGCCTACCCATGTGAGAGACGCAGACTCGGTCTCAACCTTTAAGTCTTTACTGAAGACTTATCTCTTCAGTAGGTCATATGATTGAGTGTAGCCTGGCCCAGGAGTGTGAAGGTGAACGGAAAGGCTCTGGAGCAACGAACCGCCCTTGCTGTCTCTGCCAGGCCGGTTCCCCTCTCTCCACTGGGATTCTCTGCCTCTAACCCTGTTACAGGGGCTGAGTCACTGGCTTGCTGGTGCTCTTTCATGCCGTCCCTAGGAGGGGTGCGTCACTTGAGTGGGTTGAGTTACTGACGTGATCTTCCTGTCTGGGTTGGCGCCCCCCCTTGGTTTGTGCTGTGGTGGAGACCTTTGTGGGCTATACTCGGCCTTGTCTCAGGATTGTAAGTTGGTGGTTGAGGATTTCCCTCTAGTGGTGCGGGGGCTGTGCTTTGGCAAAGTGGGTGGGGTTATATCCTTCCTATTTGGCCCTGTCCGGGGGTTTCTTCGGATGGGGCCACAGTGTCTCCTGACCGCTCCTGTCTCAGCCTCCAGTATTTATGCTGCAGTAGTTTGTGTCGGGGGGCTAGGGTCAGTTGGTTACCTGGAGTACTTCTCCTGTCTTATCCAGTGTCCTGTGTGAATTTAAGTATGCTCTCTCTAATTCTCTCGTTCTCTCTTTCTCTCTGTGAACCTGAGCCCTAGGACCATACGTCAGGACTACCGGGCATGATGACACCTTGCTGTCCCCAGTCCGCCTGGCCTTGCTGCTATTCCAGTTTCAACTGTTCTGCCTGTGGTTACGGAACTCCTACCTGTCCCAGACCTGCTGTTTTCAACTCTTAATGATCGGCTATGAAAAGCCAACTGAGATTTATTCCTGATTATTATTTGACCATGCTTGTCATTTATGAACATTTTGAAAATCTTGGCTCTCTCTAATTTTCTCCTTCTCTCTTTCTTTCTCTCGGAGGACCTGAGCCCTAGGACCATACGTCGGGACTACCGGCCGTGGTGACTCCTTGCTGTCCCCAGTCCGCCTGGCCTTGCTGCTATTCCAGTTTCAACTGTTCTGCCTGCGGTTATGGAACCCCTACCTGTCCCAGACCTGCTGTTTTCAACTCTTAATGATCGGCTATGAAAAGCCAACTGAGATTTATTCCTGATTATTATTTGACCATGCTTGTCATTTATGGAAATTTTGAAAATCTTGGCTCTCTCTAATTTTCTCCTTCTCTCTTTCTTTCTCTCGGAGGACCTGGGCCCTAGGACCATGCGTCGGGACTGCCGCCCGTGGTGACTCCTTGCTGTCCCCAGTCCGCCTGGCCTTGCTGCTATTCCAGTTTCAGCTGTTCTGCCTGCGGTTATGGAACCGCCACCTGTCCCAGACCTGTTGTTTTTCAACTCTTGATGATCGGCTATGAAAAGCCAACTGAAAATTATTCATGATTATTATTTGACCATGCTTGTCACTTATGAACATTTTTGAACATCTTGGCATAGTTCTGTTATAATCTCCACCCGGCACAGCCAGAAGAGGACTGGCCACCCCTCATAGCCTGGTTCCTCTCTAGGTTTCTTCCTAGGTTTTGGCCTTTCTAGGGAGTTTTTCCTAGCCACCGTGCTTCTACACCTGCATTACTAGCTGTTTGGGGTTTTAGGCTGGGTGTCTGTACAGCACTTCGAGATATTAGCTGATGTACGAAGGGCTATATGAAATAAAATTGATTGATTGACTTAAATCTTTTTTCTTGCACATTCATCCTCTGAATGGCAACACATAAACAATCCATGGCTCAATTGTCTCAAGGCTTAAAAATCCTTCTTTGACCTATCATCCTCCTCTTCATCTACACTGATTTAAAGTGGATTTAACAAGTGACATCCATAAGGGATTATAGCTTTCACCTGGTCAGTCTATGTCATGGAAAGAGCAGGTGTTCCTAATGTTTTGTCCACTCAGTGTATGTAAATAAAGTCAGGATGGATGTCTTCACCTAAATATTGTTCTGAAAAGAGCACTGATGAGCTTCTTATCTTGTGTGCTCTATGTGGATGAGCTACTATAAATGATCTACAGTGATAGCCAGAGCATATATCCTGTACCAAAAGATTCATCCTCTCAAACAAAATGGAGGAGCAAATTAATCTTAGGCTGTGATTCACCCCGATCGTGCGTTGTAGTGTGCTTGACATTTTTTTAATTTTTATTTATTTATTTATTATTATTTTTTATCCCCTTTTCTCCCCAATTTTCGTGGTATCCAATCGCTAGTAATTACTATCTTGTCTCATCGCTACAACTCCCGTACGGGCTCGGGAGAGACGAAGGTCGAAAGCCATGCGTCCTCCGAAGCACAACCCAACCAAGCCGCACTGCTTCTTAACACAGCGCGCCTCCAACCCAGAAGTCAGCCGTACCAATGTGTCGGAGGAAACACCGTGCACCTGGCCCCCTTGGTTAGCGCGCACTGCGCCCGGCCCGCCACAGGAGTCGCTGGAGCGCGATGAGACAAGGATATCCCTACCGGCCAAACCCTCCCTAACCCGGACGACGCTAGCCCAATTGTGCGTCGCCCCACGGACCTCCCGGTCGCGGCCGGTTGCGACAGAGCCTGGGCGCGAACCCAGAGACTCTGGTGGCGCAGCTAGCACTGCGATGCAGTGCCCTAGACCACTGCGCCACCCGGGAGGCCCCGTAGTGTGCTTGACATTTAAAGATCATTACCAATATTGATCTGTCATGTGCAGCATTTACCGTGAACGTTATCTCCGCGAACACAGGAACGTTGCCGACAGCGTGTGCAACTGGATTAAATCTCGGCCTTAAATTGGAAGACTTAATAAACCAGGTGAAAAGACAACTTATTCCAAACTGTAGGATTTTCTCTGTCTGGTAATGTTAGTAACCTGGCTCAGGTATAAATAGTTATTTGGGGGCTGACAGCTCTGATGAGAAAGACATAGTTTGTTTATGTTCCAAAGTGGCACCCTATTCCCTACGGGTTATGGTCCAAGGTAGTGCACTATATAGGGAATAGGGTGCCATTTGGGACGCAATCCTGGAAAGGACAGAGAAAGGACCCGAGGGAGACAAGTACCATTTACCTCCAGTGTCAAGATCCACTTCCTCCTGACATCACTTAGACTGGCTGGTAATGAGAAACAGGAGAATCTGTCTGTCTGTGTCCCAAATGAAACCCTGAGTCATGATCAAAAGTAGTGCACTTTATAGAAAATAGAGTGCCATTTGGGAAGCAGACTGTCCCTGTCCTCACAGAGCTGATAATGACTAATTGACTGCCCCCGAACCCTCCTACAACATTCTGTTAGGTCATCACTGACCAGACTCTCCCACAGCATTAATGGCTACCCCAAACCCTCCTACAACATTAATGGCTGCCCCAAACCCTCTTACAACATTAATGGCTGTCCCCAAACCCTCCTACAACATTAATGGCTGCCCCAAACCCTCCTACAAAATTAATGGCCACCCCAAACCCTCCTACAACATTAATGGCTGCCCCAAACCCCCTACAAAATTAATGGCCACCCCAAACCCTCCTACACCATTAATGGCCAACCCAAACCCTCCTACAACATTAATGGCTGCCCCCAAACCCCCCTACACCATTAATGGCTGCCCCAAACCCACCTACACCATTAATGGCTGCCCCCAAACCCTCCTACAACATTAATGGCTGCCCCCAAACCCTCCTTCAACATTGATGGCTGCCCCAAAACCTCCTACAACATTAATGGCCACCCCAAACCCTCCTACAACATTAATGGCTGCCCCCAAACCATCCTACAAAATTAATGGCTGCCCCCAAACCCTCCTACAACATTAATGGCTGCCCCAAACCCTCCTACAACATTAATGGCTGCCCCCAAACCCTCCTAAAAAATTAATGGCTGCCCCCAAACCCTCCTACAACATTAATGGCTGCCCCCAAACCCTCCTACAAAATTAATGGCTTCCCCCAAACCCTCCTACAACATTAATGGCTGCCCCAAACCCTCCTACAACATTAATGGCTGCGCCAAACCCTCCTACAACATTAATGGCTGCCCCAAACCCTCCTACAACATTAATGGTGTCACGTTCCTGACCTGTTTTCCTTTGTCATGTATTTGTTTTAGTTGGTCAGGGCGTGAGTTGGGTGGGTTGGTCTAGGTTTGTTTTTCTATGTTGGGATTTTGTGTTCGGCCTGGTATGATTCTCAATCAGAGACAGCTGGCAATCGTTGTCCCTGATTGAGAATCATACTAAGGCAGCCAGGGTTTCACTTGTGTTTGGTGGGTGTTTGTTCCTGTGTCAGTGTTTGGGCCACACAGGACTGTTTCGGGTTAGTCACGTTCGTTGGTTTTTGTATTTTGTAGTGTTTGTTGTTTTTTCATTAAATAATGAATACTTACCAATCCGCATCTTGGTCCGATCCATGCTCCTCCTCGTCTGAGGAGGAGAACGACTACGACAGCCGTTACAAATGGCTGCCCCCAAACCCTCCTACAACATTAATGGCTGCCCCCAAACCCTCCTACAACATTAATGGCTGCCCCCAAACCCTCCTACAAAATTAATGGCTGCCCCCAAACCCTCCTACACCATTAATGGCCACCCCAAACCCTCCTACAACATTAATTGCTGCCCCAAAACCCTCCTACAACATTAATGGCCACCCCAAACCCTCCTACAACATTAATGGCTGCCCCCAAACCCTCCTACAACATTAATGGCTGCCCCCAAACCCTCCTACAACATTAATGGCTGCCCCCAAACCCTCCTACAAAATTAATGGCCACCCCAAACCCTCCTACAACATTAATGGCCACCCCAAACCCTCCTACAACATTAATGGCTGCGCCCAAACCCTCCTACAACATTAATGGCCACCCCAAACCCTCCTACAACATTAATGGCTGCCCCCAAACCCTCCTACAAAATTAATGGCCACCCCAAACCCTCCTACAACATTAATGGCCACCCCAAACCCTCCTACAACATTAATGGCCACCCCAAACCCTCCTACAACATTAATGGCCACCCCAAACCCTCCTACAACATTAATGGCTGCCCCCAAACCCTCCTACAACATTAATGGCTGCCCCAAACCCTCCTACAACATTAATGGCTGCCCCAAACCCTCCTACACCATTAATGGCTGCGCCAAACCCTCCTACAACATTAATGGCTGCCCCCAAACCCTCCTACAACATTAATGGCTGCCCCCAAACCCTCCTACAACATTAATGGCTGCCCCCAAACCCTCCTACAACATTAATGGCTGCCCCCAAACCCTCCTACAACATTAATGGCCACCCCAAACCCTCCTACAACATTAATGGCTGCGCCAAACCCTCCTACAACATTAATGGCTGCACCAAACCCTCCTACAACATTAATGGCTGCCCCAAACCCTCCTACACCATTAATGGCTGCGCCAAACCCTCCTACAACATTAATGGCTGCCCCCAAACCCTCCTACAACATTAATGGCTGCCCCCAAACCCTCCTACAACATTAATGGCTGCCCCCAAACCCTCCTACAACATTAATGGCTGCCCCCAAACCCTCCTACAACATTAATGGCTGCCCCCAAACCCCCCTACAACATTAATGGCTGCCCCAAACCCTCCTACAACATTAATGGCTGCCCCCAACACTGAGATGGAAATATTACGGGTTTATTCCTCCAATTTGCAAAAAATACACATTATGACAGGAGAATGTAAACCAAAAGTATGTTAAAAAAGTCAAATATAAACGGAATTAAAATAGAAACTGTCCTAATGCTTCAACTTAAAAAATAAATGAAGTCAAAAAGTGCAGAACAGAACGTAACATTAATCAACTCATAAATGAGCTACTAAATCAAAACTGACGAGGGATCTTTACATAGAGAATACATGGAGAGTGGCCAGTTCCGGTTACATAGAGAATACATGGGGAGTGGCCAGTTCCGTTACATAGAGAATACATGGGGAGTGGCCAGTTCCGTTACATAGAGAATACATGGAGAGTGGCCAGTTCCGTTACATAGAGAATACATGGGGAGTGGCCAGTTCCGTTACATAGAGAATACATGGGGAGTGGCCAGTTCCGTTACATAGAGAATACATGGGGAGTGGCCAGTTCCGTTACATAGAGAATACATGGGGAGTGGCCAGTTCCGTTACATAGAGAATACATGGGGAGCGGCCAGTTCCGTTACATAGAGAATACATGGGGAGTGGCCAGTTCCGTTACATAGAGAATACATGGGGAGTGGCCAGTTCCGTTACATAGAGAATACATGGGGAGTGGCCAGTTCCGTTACATAGAGAATACATGGGGAGTGGCCAGTTCCGTTACATAGAGAATACATGGGGAGTGGCCAGTTCCGTTACATAGAGAATACATGGGGAGTGGCCAGTTCCGTTACATAGAGAATACATGGGGAGTGGCCAGTTCCGTTACATAGAGAATACATGGGGAGTGGCCAGTTCCGTTACATAGAGAATACATGGGGAGTGGCCAGTTCCGTTACATAGAGAATACATGGGGAGTGGCCAGTTCCGTTACATAGAGAATACATGGGGAGTGGCCAGTTCCGTTACATAGAGAATACATGGGGAGTGGCCAGTTCCGTTCTCAGGAAGAAGGGGATACACATGATCATGATTCAAAGTTTCAGGGAAGCACATGCCCGTACCGACGCATGGGGTTTGAATAGCTCCGTTCTGGACTGTCAAAACTGCGGTTATACGCAGAAACCAGACAACATAGTTTAAATTAAGCCTCTAAAATAGGCAGATCACTATATCCCCACCAACCGGGAGAGAGTGATCTGTCATTTATATACAACAGCCAACCAATCTGTGAGTAAAGCGACTCTGAGACTCAAACCCAACAAGCCATGGCTTCCCCGGTTTAGAGGAACGACGCTGTGACTCAAACCCAACAAGCCATGGCTTCCCAGGTTTAGAGGAACGACGCTGTGACTCAAACCCAACAGGACATGGCTTCCCTCAGAGGAACGACGCTGTGACTCAAACCCAACAAGCCATGGCTTCCCTCAGAGGAACGACGCTGTGACTCAAACCCAACAAGCCATGGCTTCCCTCAGAGGAACGACGCTGTGACTCAAAGCCAACAAGCCATGGCTTCCCTCAGAGGAACGACGCTGTGACTCAAACCCAACAAGTCATGGCTTCCCTCAGAGGAACGACGCTGTGACTCAAACCCAACAAGCCATGGCTTCCCTCAGAGGAACGACGCTGTGACTCAAACCCAACAAGCCATGGCTTCCCTCAGAGGAACGACGCTGTGACTCAAACCCAACAAGCCATGGCTTCCCTCAGAGGAACGACGCTGTGACTCAAACCCAACAGGACATGGCTTCCCTCAGAGAAACGATGCTGTGACTCAAACCCAACAGGACATGGCTTCCCTCAGAGAAACGACGCTGTGACTCAAACCCAACAAGCCATGGCTTCCCTCAGAGAAACGATGCTGTGACTCAAACCCAACAGGACATGGCTTCCCTCAGAGGAACGACGCTGTGACTCAAACCCAACAAGCCATGGCGTCCCTCAGAGGAACGACGCTGTGACTCAAACCCAACAAGTCATGGCTTCCCTCAGAGGAACGACGCTGTGACTCAAACCCAACAAGCCATGGCTTCCCTCAGAGGAACGACGCTGTGACTCAAACCCAACAAGCCATGGCGTCCTTAAGAGGAAAAGACAAAAAACAACTTGGAGATGCAAATGAGAGCAACAAAGAGCTGAATGATATCCAGGAAAACATAGGTAAAATGCTCTCAATGCTCCCCACAACGAACAGCTGAATGATTTCCAGGAAAACATAGGTAAAATGTGACCCGATTCAGGAAACTAGGTGTATGTCGCAAAGCACGACTATTAGACCCTAAATACCTTCGCTTGGTAATCTTTAAACTTTTAAACAGAAGAACCCTAAATACCTTTGCATGGTAATCTTTAAACTTTTAAACAGAAGAACCCTAAATACATTTGCATGGTAATCTTTAAACTGTGGAACTATTAGACCCAAATACCTTCTCATGGTAATCTTTAAACTTTTAAACAGAAGACCCCTAAATACCTCCGCATGGTAATCTTTATACTTTTAAACAGAAGAACTCTAAATACCCTCGCATGATAATCTTAGGCTTTGGAATTTTAGACCGTAAATACCCTCGTATTGGTAATCTTTAACATCTTATGGCTGGGGGCAGTATTGAATAGCTTGGATGAATAAGGTGCCCAGAGTAACCTGCCTGCTACTCAGTCCCAGAAGCTAAGATATGCATATTATTAGTCGATTTGGATAGAAAACACTCTGAAGTTTCTAAAACTGTTTGAATTATATCTGTGAGTAAAACAGAACTCATTTGGCAGCAAACTTCCAAACAGGAAGTGAAAAGTCTGAAAATGGGGCTCTGTGTCAGGGCCTGCCTATTCAACTGGCTTATATTTATGGATCTGTATGCACTTCATACGCCTTCCACTAGATGTCAACAGGCAGTAGAATGTTGAATGGGGTGTCTAGCTTGATGTGAGACCGAATGAGAGCTTTTGGAGTGACAGGTCTGCTCTTTTGTCAGTATTCAACTACGCACCAGGAAACCTCACATTGTCTTCTGAAATGCGTTACGTATACACGACGAAATGCTCCGGCTCTGATTTTATTGGATACATATGAGAAAAACATCATAAAGTAGGAATTTCAACCGAGTTTGACCAGTTTATTCGACGTTTATTGGGAATTTTGGAATTTTTCGATTTCTTGGACATGTGCCCTCCACATGGCTAGCCAAAGTTGCTAATTCGACAGAAGAAATGGACATTCTAAAACAAAACAACGATTTATTCTGGAACTATGACTCCTTGCACAACATTCTGATGGAAGATCATCAAAAGTAAGAGAATATTTATGATGTTATTTCGTATTTTTGTGGTTTGTGTTGGCTCCAACAAGGCGGAGAATTGGTGAGCGCTGTCTCACAATATTGCATGCTGTATGTTGTACTAAAGTTATTTTTTTTAATCTAACACAGCGGTTGCATTAAGAACCAGGGTATCTTTCATTTGCTGTACAACATGTATTTTTTAGTAAAGTTTATGATGAGTTTTTTGGTTAGATTGTCCAAAATCTCGTGACTGTCCAAAATCTCTCCGGACAATTTGGTGCATCATGGCTACGTATTCACAATGTAAAACCAGGATTTGTACCTCTAAATAAGCAAATTTTCGAACAAAACATAAATGTATTGTATAACATGATGTTATAAGACTGTCATCTGATGAAGTTTTTCAAAGGTTAGTGATTAATTTTATCTCTATTTGTGGGTTTTTTGAAAGCTACATTTGCGGTGGAAACATGGTGAAAACATGGCATTGTGTGTTTGGCTATTGTGGTGAGCTAATATAAATATATATTGTGTTTTCGCTGTAAAACATTTAAAAAATCGGAAATGATGGCTGGATTCACAAGATGTTTATCTTTCATTTGCTGTATTGGACTTGTGATTTCATGAAATTATATTATATGATATCCCTGTCGCGTTAGGCTAGGCTATGCTAGTCAGCTTTTTTGATGAGGAGGATCCCGGATCCGGGAGAGAGAAGCGGTAGAGGTTTTAAGCATCACCAGTCCAAAAGGAAAAGGAAATCGGCTCCCTATTTCGCAACAAAGCATCCTTCACTCATGCTGCCAAACATACCCTCTTAAATCTGACTATCCTACGGATCCTCGACTTCGGCGATGTCATTTACAAAATAGCCTCCAACACTCTACTCAACAAACTGGATGCAGTCTATCACAGTCCCATCCGTTTTGTCACCAAAGCCCCATATACTACCCACCACTGCGACCTGTATGCTCTCGTTGGCTGGCCCTCGCTTCATACTCGTCGCCAAACCCACTGGCTCCAGGGCATCTCTAAGTCTTTGCTAGGTAAAGCCCCGCCTTATCTCAGCTCACTGGTCACCATAGCAACACCCACCCGTAGCACGCGCTCCAGCAGATATATTTCACTGGTCATCCCCAAAGCCAACACTTTCTTTGGTCACCTTTCCTTCCAGTTCTCTGCTGCCAATGACTGGAACGAACTGCAAAAATCACTGAAGCTGGAGACTCATATCTCCCTCACTAACTTTAAGCATCAGCTGTCAGAGTAGCTTATAGATCATTGCACCTGTACATAGCCCATCTGTAAATAGCCCATCCAACTACCTCATCCCCACATTGTTGTTTATTTTTTTGCTCCTTTGTCCCCCAGTATCAAATCAAATCAAATCAAATGTATTTATCTAGCCCTTCTTACATCAGCTGATATCTCAAAGTGCTGTACAGAAACCCAGCCTAAAACCACAAACAGCAAGCAATGCAGGTGTAGAAGCCCAGTAGCTATACTTGCACATTCATGTTCTGCACATCTATCACTAACTTTTAATTACTTTGCCACTACGGCCTATTTATTGCCTTACCTCCCTATTCTTACCTCATTTGTACACACTGTATATAGATTATATTGTGTTATCGACTGTATGTTTGTTCATTCCATGTGGAACTCTGTGTTGTTGTTTTTGTCACACTGCTTTGCTTTATCTCGGCCAGGTCGCAGTTGTAAATGAGAACTTGTTCTCAATTGGCCTACCTGGTTAAATAAAGGTGAAATAAAATCAATAAATAAAAAAAAACGTAATTATAATGTAATAAAAAGCTATTTGACTTGCAAGCCTGTAGTAAAAGGAATAAAAGTTCTGGAATGATGGAATGGAATGGATGGAATGCCTGTAGTAAAAGGAATGATGTTGAATCCTTTGTATTCCTTGTTATAATAACTAAGATTCAAGGTTATTGGTGAGGCTTTAGCGTCCTTGCCTCTCTCTGTGTTAATTTCTATTGACTGAGATTTTGCCATTTTCCCTCTCACACAGTGGCAGTTTGAAGCATGTGGTTCAGTGTAATCATGATTAGTCTGAGAACTACAGTACACCCACAAACATCACGAATGCTGAAAAAATGAAACGTTTCTCACCCTGTACTCAATATTTACTATGTTGTCAAATTCTTATTTTTGCAGCTAAGGTTTAATGGTGGTTATTGGTGAGAATGGAGCTATATCTGGATGATTGGGATGGGGTGACTGGGATCAGACACTTCTCTGAGGCGTAAATGAGGCCTCCACTTCAGTGTAATCATGTAATCGAGTCTCTCAGAGGACTCACTCAACACAGCCACTATACTTTAATTAAATGTACAAACTGGCAACAGTACTTAAGCGGCAGTCTTTCTCCAATGTTTATATAAATCCACAATCCACAGTTAGATGTTGTGGCTAAATTAGCGAGGAGGAGGAGTTTATTAAAAGTCCTAAAAAGTCATAGCACCTCAAGTACGAACACGTACTTTGCTTTATGTTTTTTGTTGTTAAATGTCTCCTCAGTCCACACTATACAGTGCCCTAGAAAAGTATTCAGACCCCTTGACTTTTTCCACATTTCTTACAGCCTTATTCTAAAATGGATAAAAAAAATTTTTTACTCATCAGTCTACATACACTACCCCGTAATGACGAAGCAAAAACAGGTTTTTAAAAATGTGAAACTTCAATTTACATTTACAGAATTTATATTCAGGTCTCTCCGGAGATGTTAGATCGGGTTCAAGTCCGGGCTCTGGCTGGGCCACTAAAGGACATTTAGACTTGTCCCGAAGCAACTACTGCCTTGTCTTGTCTGTGTGCTTAGGGTCGTCTTCCTGTTGGAAGTTAAACTTCGCCCCAGTCTGAGGTCCTGAGTTCTCTGGAGCAGGTTTTCATCAAGGAGCTCGCTGTACTTTACTCTGTTCATCTTTCCCTTGATCCTGACTAGTCTCCCAGTCCCTGCCACTGAAAAACATCCCCTCGGAATGATGCTGCCACCGCCATGCTTCACTGTAGGGATGGTGCCAGGTTTCCTCCAGGCGTGACTCTTGGCATTCAGGTCAAATAGTTCAATCTTGGTTTTATCAGACCAGAGAATCTTGTTTCTCATGAATGATAGTATTGGGAACTTCAATGCTGCAGACATTTTTTGGTACCCTTCCACAGATCTGTGCCTCGACACAATCCTGTCTCGGAGCTCTACGGACAATTCCTTTGACCTCATGCCTTGGTTTTTGCTCTGACATGCACTGTCAACTGTGGGACCTTATATCAATACAGCATGTCTTTATTTGTGGCTAACCAGAAAAGCCACATCGCTGATCAGCAGATGATTGACAACCCTGAGTAGAACCACCTGCTGTTCATCGGTTGTTCCCTACAAATGCTATTTTGAATTAAAATAAAGTTGTACCTCTACACTAAAGAAGGCTGTAAAGCGAAACGTCTGTGAACGTTATCCCTGATGAAAATAATAAAAAAGAATGAATAATGAAGTAAGCTTTATGCAACATCTTTTTGAGTGCATACCCATCACACCTTTTTATATGCCTTTAAGAAAGTTTTGTTGTGGAGACACAAAATAACAGCCCAGCTGAGTATAAAACTGTATCATCTGGATATAAATGGATGAGAGAGCTTCCTACTGCCTGAGCTATGTTGTTGATGTAAACTGAGAAGAGTTTGGGGCCAAGGATTGGGCCTTGGGGTACACCCTTGGTGACAGGCAGTGGATGAGACAGCAGATGTTCTGACTTTATACACTGCACTCTTTGAGAGAGGTAGTTAGCAAACCAGGCCAAAGACCCATCAGAGACACCAATACTCCTTAGCCGGCCCACAAGAACAGAATTGTCTACCTTATAAATAGCTTTGGCAAAGTCAATAAAAATAGCAGCACAACATTGCTTAGAATCAAGAGCAAGGACGACATCAGCCATAACAGGTTATTAACCAACAATAGAGTTTTAAGAAAATACCTAAAAAAATGTAAGAGACAAGAAAAACAAATAATTAAGGAGTAGCAGTAAATAACAATAGCAAGGCTATAAACAGGGGGTTCAGAGTCAATGTGTCAATGTCCTGGGGCACCGGTGTTGAGGTAATTGAGGTAAATATGTAGTACCTACATGCAGGTAGGGTTATTAAAGTGGCTATACATAGATAATAACAGAGAGTAGCAGCAGCATGGGGGGTGGGGGGGTGAAAATAGTCTGGGTAGCCATTTGATTAGCTGTTCAGGAGTCTTATGGCTTGGGGGTAGAAGCTGTTAAGATGCCTTTTGGACCTAGACTTGGTGCTCCGGTACCGCTTGCCGTGCGGTAGCAGAGAGAACAGTCTATGACTAGGGTGGCTGGAGTCTTTGACAATTTTTAGGCCCTTCCTCTGACACCATCTGGTCTAGAGGTTCTGGATGGCAGGAAGCATGGCCTCGGTGATGTACGGTACTTCACGACTCTCTTGATGTGCTTGGACAACTTTAGTTTGTTGGTGATGTGGATGCCATGGAACTTGAAGCTCTCAACCTGCTCCACTACAGCCCTGTCGATGATAATGGGGGCGTGCTTGGTCCTCCTTTTCTTGTAGTCCAAAATCATCTCCTTTGTCTTGATCACATTGAGGGAGAGGTTGCTGTCCTGGCACAACACGGTCAGGTCTCTGACCTCCTCCCTATAGGCTGTCTCATCATTGTCGGTGATCAGACCTACCACTGTTGTGTCATCAGCAAACTTAATGATGGTGTTGGAGTTGTGCCTGGCCGTGCAGTCATGCGTGAACAGGGAGTACAGGAGGGAACTGAGTACACACCCTTGAGGGGCCCCTGTGTTGAGGATCAGCATGGCGGATGTGTTGTTACCTACCCTTACCACCTGGGGGCGGCTCGTCAGGAAGTATAGGATCCAGTTGCAGAGGGTGGTGTTTAGTCCCAGAGTCTTTAGCTTAGTGATGAGCTTTGAATGCTGAGCATTCCCACATAGGTGTTCATTTTGTGGGAAATGGCAGTGTGGAGTGCAATAGAGATTGCATTGTTTGTGGATCTGTTGGTGCGGTATGTAAATTGGAGTTGGTCTAGAGTTTCTGGGATAATGGTGTTGATGTGGGCCATGACCAGATTTCAAAGCATTTCATGGCTACAGACGTCAGTGCTACGGGTCAGTAGTAATTTAGGCAGGTTACCTTAGTGTTCTTGGGCACAGGGACTGTGGTGGTCTGCTTGAAACATGTTGGTATTACAGACATGGACAGGGAGAGGTTGAAAATGTCAGTGAAGACACTTTCCAGTTGGTCAGTGCAGTGTACACGTCCTGGTAATCCGTCTGGCCCAGCAAATCAAATCAAATCAAATGTATTTATATAGGCCTTCTTACATCAGCTGATATCGCAAAGTGCTGTACAGAAACCCAGCCTAAAACCCAAAACAGTAAGCAATGCAGGTGTAGAAGCACGGTGGCTAGGAAAAACTCCCTAGAAAGGCCAAAACCTAGGAAGAAACCTAGAGAGGAACCAGGCTATGAGGGGTGGCCAGTCCTCTTCTGGCTGTGCCGGGTGGAGATTATAACAGAACATGGTCAAGATGTTCAAATGTTCATAAATGACCAGCATGGTCAAATAATAATAATCACAGTAGTTGTCGAGGGTGCAGCAAGTCAGCACCTCAGGAGTAAATGTCACTTGGCTTTTCATAGCCGATCATTAAGAGTATCTCTACCGCTCCTGCGGTCTCTAGAGAGTTGAAAACAGCAGGTCTGGGACAGGTAGCACGTCCTGTGAAAAGGTCAGGGTTCCATAGGCAGAACAGTTGAAACTGGAGCAGCAGCACGGCCAGGTGGACTGGGGACAGCAAGGAGTCATCATGCCAGGTAGTCCTGAGGCATGGTCCTAGGGCTCAGGTCCTCCGAGAGAGAGAAAGAAAGAGAGAAGGAGAGAATTAGAGAGAGCATACTTAAATTCACACAGGACACCGGATAAGACAGGAGAAGAACTCCACATATAGCAAACTGACCCTAGCCCCCCGACACATAAACTACTGCAGCATAAATACTGGAGGCTTAGACAGGAGGGGTCAGGAGACACTGTGGCCCCATCCAATGATACCCCCGGACAGGGCCAAACAGGAAGGATATAACCCCACCCACTTTGCCAAAGCACAGCCCCCACACCACTAGAGGGATATCTTCAACCACCAACTTACCATCCTAAGACAAGGCCGAGTATAGCCCACAAAGCTCTCCGCCACGGCACAACCCAAGAGGGGGCGCCAACCCAGACAGGAAGATCACGTCAGTGACTCAACCCACTCAAGTAACGCACCCCTCCTAGGGACGGCATGGAAGAGCACCAGTAAGCCAGTGACTCAACAATGAAAAAAATAAAGTACATTACAATGATATATTTTACTTTATGGGGACTGAATGCTGAGTTAAGGCTGCCAGGCTTGCTAGGACAGACCAGATACAACTTCAATTAGCACTGAGGTGTGAAATGAGAGGTGTCGAGGCCTTTGGGCCAAACAAGTGTCAGGATTCTTTCGCAGCCTGCCCCACTGAAATCCAGTGGCCTGTGAAGCCCTCCTGCTGTTCAGAGACCATCCACTGGCATTTTTTACAAGAAATCTGCCTCCAGAAATGAAAGCTTCTCCCAAGTGGGTGTGACACCTACTCCCGTTACCTGGTGTAGGTTCTGCACCTGGTTCTACTGTGATCTTGCAGAGTTACTCCACCTCAAGAATTGCATTTGGCGAAATGCTCGGCACACACATACTCAGGCTGACTGGCTCTCGTTCAGGCAAATGAGAAATAAGTGCACTCAGGCTATCTGGAAGGCCAAAGTTAGTTACTTTAAGGAGCAGTTCTCTCTCTGTGGGTCTAACCCCAAGAAGTTCTGGAAAACGGTTAAAGACCTGGAGAATAAACCCTCCTCCTCACAGCTGCCCATGTCCCTTAATGTTGATGATGTGGTTGTTACTGACAAGAAGCACATGGCTGAGCTCTTTAATTAATCACCTCTTCCTTAACTTCTCAATATTTTGTCCAAAATTAGGTTGTAGGTTTGGAGTTTTCATCTGGAGTGTTGTGTCTTTGGCATCATTAAAATTGAAGACTGTTATTTTATCAAATCAATTCTCTGTAAATATTATTACATAATTAATAAACTAATCATGTACATTTAATTAACTAGGAAGTCGAGGCACCAAGGAAAATCTCCAGATTACAAAGTTATACTTATCCGAAGATAACTCTTCAGATATTTTAATATCTGTTCAATTAGTCTTCTATTAATGAATTAGTCAGTCTCATCTGAACGTCGTAAATCGTTGGTTATCTGCACGAACCCAGCCTTTACTATAAATAATCTATACACCAATTGACTAAATCATTTATTTACTAACTAACTAAATAATCACAGAAATGCATAAACAAACAGTAGATATTGGTTACTAACATTGATAGGGAAGATTCCCTAGTGGGCTAAACCGATATGACGGCTTGGTGGACAAAGGGAAGGGGGTGTGGACTGAGAAAAAGCGGGAAAGACAAAATGGATTCATTACACCGTATATAATTATATACAGTGGGGAGAACAAGTATTTGATACACTGCCGATTTTGCAGGTTTTCCTACTTACAAAGCATGTAGAGGTCTGTAATTTTTATCATAGGTACACTTCAACTGTGAGAGACGGAATCTAAAACAAAAATCCAGAAAATCACATTGTATGATTTTTAAATAATTAATTTGCATTTTATTGCATGACATAAGTATTTGATCACCTACCAACCAGTAAGAATTCCGGCTCTCACAGACCTGTTAGTTTTTCTTTAAGAAGCCCTCCTGTTCTCCACTCATTACCTGTATTAACTGCACCTGTTTGAACTCGTTACCTGTATAAAAGACACCTGTCCACACACTCAATCAAACAGATTCCAACCTCTCCACAATGGCCAAGACCAGAGAGCTGTGTAAGGACATCAGGGATAAAATTGTAGACCTGCACAAGGCTGGGATGGGCTACAGGACAATAGGCAAGCAGCTTGGTGAGAAGGAAACAACTGTTGGCGCAATTATTAGAAAATGGAAGAAGTTCAAGATGACGGTCAATCACCCTCGGTCTGGGGCTCCATGCAAGATTTCACCTCGTGGGGCATCAATGATCATGAGGAAGGTGAGGGATCAGCCCAGAACTACACGGCAGGACCTGGTCAATGACTTGAAGAGAGCTCGGACCACAGTCTCAAAGAAAACCATTAGTAACACACTACGCCGTCATGGATTAAAATCCTGCAGCGCACGCAAGGTCCCCCTGCTTAAGCCAGCGCATGTCCAGGCCCGTCTGAAGTTTGCCAATGACCATCTGGATGATCCAGAGGAGGAATGGGAGAAGGTCATGTGGTCTGATGAGACAAAAATAGAGCTTTTTGGTCTAACTCCACTCGCCGTGTTTGGAGGAAGAAGAAGTATGAGTACAACCCCAAGAACATCATCCCAACCGTGAAGCATGGAGGTGGAAACATCATTCTTTGGGGATGCTTTTCTGCAAAGGGGACAGGACGACTGCACCGTATTGAGGGGAGGATGGATGGGGCCATGTATCGCGAGATCTTGGCCATCAACCTCCTTCCCTCAGTAAGAGCATTGAAGATGGGTCGTGGCTGGGTCTTCCAGCATGACAACGACACGAAGCACACAGCCATGGCAACTAAGGAGTGGCTCCGTAAGAAGCATCTCAAGGTCCTGGAGTGGCCTAGCCAGTCTCCAGACCTGAACCCAATAGAAAATCTTTGGAGGGAGCTGAAAGTCCGTATTGCCCAGCGACAGCCCCGAAACCTGAAGGATCTGGAGAAGATCTGTAGGGAGGAGTGGGCCAAAATCCCTGCTGCAGTGTGTGCAAACCTAGTCAAGAACTACAGGAAACGTATGATCTCTGTAATTGCAAACAAAGGTTTCTGTACCAAATATTAAGTTCTGCTTTTCTGATGTATCAAATACTTATGTCATGCAATAAAATGCAAATTAATTACTTAAAAATCATACAATGTGATTTTCTGGATTTTTGTTTTAGATTCCGTCTCTCATAGTTGAAGTGTACCTATGATAAAAATTACAGACCTCTACATGCTTTGTAAGTAGGAAAACCTGCAAAATGGTCAGTGTATCAAATACTTGTTCTCCCCACTGTACATTGAAATGCTAATCCTTCGCACATGAACGGCCGCTCATTCGTGAAAAATTGCAAATACATATTTACAGGGTATGTCATTGTTGTCTTCTCCGTTGGAATCCGGTCCGTCTGCTGGACTCTCTCTCTCTCGCTCGTTCTGTTTCCCTGAAGATTAAAGTATTCCGTGGTTAGAATGGATACTTCAGAGTACCATTCAGACATGTTCTCATAGAATAGATGTTTCGGCGGTTGTCGGTATTCGCATCACAGGTTGACATAATTTCTAGTTGCAGACTAATAATAAGTATCTAAGATTTGCTCTAATTCTGTAGGGATCGATAGTCTCAGAGTTTAACCATTTCCAGCCGTGTAGCCAATGCTCCAAGTGGTATGGTTTTCTAGTATTGGTACTCAAACCTGTGCCACCTCAGCTTACACCGAGGTATGCGTGGTCTTAACTATTTGCAATCACAGCTCACACTGTGGGTTTGCTTTGTCTGAAGAGGATTTTCTTAGGATTTCTAATAGATTTCTAATTGACCTTCTTGCAGATCCTACCGCTTCCACTGGATGTCAACAGTCTTTAGAAATTATTTGAGGGTTTTTCCTTTTTGTAATGAAGAAGTACGGCCATTTTGAATCAGGGTCACTTGTTGTGTCCTGTTTTTAGAGGTGCATGACCAGAAGGCCAGCTACAGTTTGTTTTAATCCTATATTGAACACAGATCACCCCGTGTTCAATTTTATCGATTATTTACGTAAAAAAATACCTAAAGTTGTATTACAAAAGTAGTTTGAAATGTTTTGGAAAAGTTTACAGGTAACTTTTAAGATATTTTGTAGTCAAGATTCACAAGTTGGAACCGGTGTTTTTCTGGATCAAACGCGCCAAATAAATGGACATTTTGGATATATATCGACGGAATTAATTGAACAAAAGGACCATTTGTGATGTTTATGGGACATATTGGAGTGCCAACAACAGAAGCTCGTCAAAGGTAAGGAATTAATTATATTTTTATTTCTGCGTTTTGTGTCGCGCCTGCAGGGTTGAAATATGTTTCTCTCTCTTTGTTACTATGGTGCTAACTCAGATAATAGCATCGTTTGCTTTCGCTGAAAAGTCTATTTGAATTCTGACATGTTGGCTGGATTCACAACCAGTGTAGCTTTAATTTGGTATCTTTCATGTGTGATTTAATGAAAGTTAGATTTTTACGGTAATTTATTTGAATATGGCGCTCTGCATTTTCTCTGGCTCTTGGCCAAGTGTGACAGTACCAAGATTTTTGGATATAAATATGAACTTTACCGAATAAAACATACATGTATTGTGTAACATGAAGTCCTATGAGTGTCATCTGATGAAGATCATCAAAGGTTAGTGATGAATTTTATCTCTATTTCTGCTTTTTGTTACTCCTCTCTTTGGCTGGAAAAATGGCTGTGTTTTTCTGTGGCTATGTACTGACCTAACATAATCGTTTGGTGTGCTTTCGCCGTAAATCCTTTTTGAAATCAGACATGTTGGCTGGATTCACAACCAGTGCAGCTTTAATTTGGTGTCTTTCATGTGTGATTTCATGAAAGTTTGATTTTTATAGTAATTCTTTTGAATTTGGCGCTCTGCATTTTTATTGGCTTTTGGCCAGGTGGGACCACATATCCCAGAGAAGTTAAGTGTCCACGGACCCTTCCCACATTCTCACAAGTGGACATATAGTTTCATTTTCCCATTTTCCCATCGGCCCCATTAAATCCTTTGTTAATTCTGTGGTCTATCTCTCTGCATGAAAAGGGGAAGAGAGTCTCCGCCAGGAATTTACGAACTGAGATAACAGAACCTGATTGTAGGAGAGAGTGAGAGAGAGAAGCCACGATCTACACCCAGAAAGGGCCACGTCATGACAGGAGCGAAGGTCATGCTGTGGAGGGTAGCATCCTGCATACGTACCTGCCGAAAAATCCAAGTTTATCAAACTCCTAATCTATCCTTTTGTAAAAAAAAAAAAATGAAAAATGCGAGAGCTCACATGCAGCTGTCTCTCTCTCTGTGTGAGTAACTTTCTATTTAGGTATCTATACTTTTACTCAAGTATGACAATCCACCACTGCCATTTGTAGCTCTGAGTCTCTACCTTTATCCAAAATAAAAAAACACTATATACAAATTTTGCTACATAAGATCGAATTGAGCCGGTCGGTCACATATGAAAACACCATTGGTGTTGTGCTATGTATACACACCATTGGTGTTGTGCTATGTATACACACCATTGGTGTTGTGCTATGTATACACACCATTGGTGTTGTGCTATGTATACACACCATTGGTGTTGTGCTATGTATACACACCATTGGTGTTGTGCTATGTATACACAGCATTGGTGTTGTGCTATGTATACACACCGTTGGTGTTGTGCTATGTATACACACCGTTGGTGTTGTGCTATGTATACACACCGTTGGTGTTGTGCTATGTATACACACCGTTGGTGTTGTGCTATGTATACACAGCGTTGGTGTTGTGCTATGTATACACACCGTTGGTGTTGTGCTATGTATACACACCGTTGGTGTTGTGCTATGTATACACAGCGTTGGTGTTGTGCTATGTATACACAGCGTTGGTGTTGTGCTATGTATACACAGCGTTGGTGTTGTGCTATGTATACACACCGTTGGTGTTGTGCTATGTATACACACCGTTGGTGTTGTGCTATGTATACACAGCGTTGGTGTTGTGCTATGTATACACAGCGTTGGTGTTGTGCTATGTATACACAGCGTTGGTGTTGTGCTATGTATACACACCATTGGTGTTGTGCTATGTATACACACCATTGGTGTTGTGCTATGTATACACACCATTGGTGTTGTGCTATGTATACACACCATTGGTGTTGTGCTATGTATACACACCATTGGTGTTGTGCTATGTATACACACCATTGGTGTTGTGCTATGTATACACACCATTGGTGTTGTGCTATGTATACACACCATTGGTGTTGTGCTATGTATACAAACCGTTGGTGTTGTGCTATTACACACCGTTGGTGTTGTCCTATGTATACACACCGTTGGTGTTGTGCTATTACACACCGTTGGTGTTGTCCTATGTATACACACCGTTGGTGTTGTGCTATGTATACACACCGTTGGTGTTGTGCTATGTATACACACCGTTGGTGTTGTGCTATGTATACACACCGTTGGTGTTGTGCTATGTATACACACCGTTGGTGTTGTGCTATGTATACACACCGTTGGTGTTGTGCTATGTATACACACCGTTGGTGTTGTGCTATGTATACACACCGTTGGTGTTGTGCTATGTATACACACCATTGGTGTTGTGCTATGTATACACACCATTGGTGTTGTGCTATGTATACACACCATTGGTGTTGTGCTATGTATACACACCATTGGTGTTGTGCTATGTATACACACCATTGGTGTTGTGCTATGTATACACACCATTGGTGTTGTGCTATGTATACACACCGTTGGTGTTGTGCTATGTATACACACCGTTGGTGTTGTGCTATGTATACACACCGTTGGTGTTGTCCTATGTATACACACCGTTGGTGTTGTCCTATGTATACACACCGTTGGTGTTGTCCTATGTATACACACCGTTGGTGTTGTCCTATGTATACACACCGTTGGTGTTGTGCTATGTATACACACCGTTGGTGTTGTGCTATGTATACACACCGTTGGTGTTGTGCTATGTATACACACCATTGGTGTTGTGCTATGTATACACACCATTGGTGTTGTGCTATGTATACACACCATTGGTGTTGTGCTATGTATACACACCGTTGGTGTTGTGCTATGTATACACACCGTTGGTGTTGTGCTATGTATACACACCGTTGGTGTTGTGCTATGTATACACACCGTTGGTGTTGTGCTATGTATACACACCGTTGGTGTTGTGCTATGTATACACACCGTTGGTGTTGTGCTATGTATACACACCGTTGGTGTTGTGCTATGTATACACACCGTTGGTGTTGTGCTATGTATACACACCGTTGGTGTTGTGCTATGTATACACACCGTTGGTGTTGTGCTATGTATACACACCGTTGGTGTTGTGCTATGTATACACACCGTTGGTGTTGTCCTATGTATACACACCGTTGGTGTTGTGCTATGTATACACACCGTTGGTTTTGTGCTATGTATACACACCGTTGGTGTTGTGCTATGTATACACACCGTTGGTGTTGTGCTATGTATACACACCGTTGGTGTTGTGCTATGTATACACACCGTTGGTGTTGTGCTATGTATACACACCGTTGGTGTTGTGCTATGTATACACACCGTTGGTGTTGTGCTATGTATACACACCGTTGGTGTTGTGCTATGTATACACACCGTTGGTGTTGTGCTATGTATACACACCGTTGGTGTTGTCCTATGTATACACACCGTTGGTGTTGTGCTATGTATACACACCGTTGGTGTTGTGCAATGTATACACACCGTTGGTGTTGTGCTATGTATACACACCGTTGGTGTTGTGCTATGTATACACACCGTTGGTGTTGTGCTATGTATACACACCGTTGGTGTTGTGCTATGTATACACACCGTTGGTGTTGTGCTATGTATACACACCATTGGTGTTGTGCTATGTATACACACCATTGGTGTTGTGCTATGTATACACACCGTTGGTGTTGTGCTATGTATACACACCATTGGTGTTGTGCTATGTATACACACCATTGGTGTTGTGCTATGTATACACACCGTTGGTGTTGTGCTATGTATACACACCGTTGGTGTTGTGCTATGTATACACACCGTTGGTGTTGTCCTATGTATACACACCGTTGGTGTTGTGCTATGTATACACACCGTTGGTGTTGTGCTATGTATACACACCGTTGGTGTTGTGCTATGTATACACACCGTTGGTGTTGTGCTATGTATACACACCGTTGGTGTTGTGCTATGTATACACACCATTGGTGTTGTGCTATGTATACACACCATTGGTGTTGTGCTATGTATACACACCATTGGTGTTGTGCTATGTATACACACCATTGGTGTTGTGCTATGTATACACACCATTGGTGTTGTGCTATGTATACACAGCATTGGTGTTGTGCTATGTATACACAGCATTGGTGTTGTGCTATGTATACACAGCATTGGTGTTGTGCTATGTATACACAGCATTGGTGTTGTGCTATGTATACACACCGTTGGGGTTGTGCTATGTATACACACCATTGGTGTTGTGCTATGTATACACACCATTGGTGTTGTGCTATGTATACACACCATTGGTGTTGTGCTATGTATACACACCATTGGTGTTGTGCTATGTATACACACCATTGGTGTTGTGCTATGTATACACACCATTGGTGTTGTGCTATGTATACACACCGTTGGTGTTGTGCTATGTATACACACCGTTGGTGTTGTCCTATGTATACACACCGTTGGTGTTGTGCTATGTATACACACCGTTGGTGTTGTGCTATGTATACACACCGTTGGTGTTGTGCTATGTATACACACCGTTGGTGTTGTGCTATGTATACACACCATTGGTGTTGTGCTATGTATACACACCGTTGGTGTTGTGCTATGTATACACACCGTTGGTGTTGTGCTATGTATACACACCATTGGTGTTGTGCTATGTATACACACCATTGGTGTTGTGCTATGTATACACACCGTTGGTGTTGTGCTATGTATACACACCGTTGGTGTTGTGCTATGTATACACACCGTTGGTGTTGTGCTATGTATACACACCGTTGGTGTTGTGCTATGTATACACACCGTTGGTGTTGTGCTATGTATACACACCGTTGGTGTTGTGCTATGTATACACACCGTTGGTGTTGTGCTATGTATACACACCGTTGGTGTTGTGCTATGTATACACACCGTTGGTGTTGTGCTATGTATACACACCATTGGTGTTGTGCTATGTATACACACCATTGGTGTTGTGCTATGTATACACACCGTTGGTGTTGTGCTATGTATACACACCGTTGGTGTTGTGCTATGTATACACACCGTTGGTGTTGTGCTATGTATACACACCATTGGTGTTGTGCTATGTATACACACCATTGGTGTTGTGCTATGTATACACACCGTTGGTGTTGTGCTATGTATACACACCGTTGGTGTTGTGCTATGTATACACACCGTTGGTGTTGTGCTATGTATACACACCGTTGGTGTTGTGCTATGTATACACACCGTTGGTGTTGTGCTATGTATACACACCGTTGGTGTTGTCCTATGTATACACACCGTTGGTGTTGTGCTATGTATACACACCGTTGGTGTTGTGCTATGTATACACACCGTTGGTGTTGTGCTATGTATACACACCGTTGGTGTTGTGCTATGTATACACACCGTTGGTGTTGTGCTATGTATACACACCGTTGGTGTTGTGCTATGTATACACACCGTTGGTGTTGTGCTATGTATACACACCGTTGGTGTTGTGCTATGTATACACACCGTTGGTGTTGTGCTATGTATACACACCGTTGGTGTTGTGCTATGTATACACACCGTTGGTGTTGTGCTATGTATACACACCGTTGGTGTTGTGCTATGTATACACACCGTTGGTGTTGTGCTATGTATACACACCGTTGGTGTTGTGCTATGTATACACACCGTTGGTGTTGTGCTATGTATACACACCATTGGTGTTGTGCTATGTATACACACCATTGGTGTTGTGCTATGTATACACACCATTGGTGTTGTGCTATGTATACACACCATTGGTGTTGTGCTATGTATACACACCATTGGTGTTGTGCTATGTATACACACCGTTGGTGTTGTGCTATGTATACACACCATTGGTGTTGTGCTATGTATACACACCGTTGGTGTTGTGCTATGTATACACACCATTGGTGTTGTGCTATGTATACACACCGTTGGTGTTGTGCTATGTATACACACCGTTGGTGTTGTGCTATGTATACACACCGTTGGTGTTGTGCTATGTATACACACCGTTGGTGTTGTGCTATGTATACACACCGTTGGTGTTGTGCTATGTATACACACCGTTGGTGTTGTGCTATGTATACACACCGTTGGTGTTGTGCTATGTATTCACACCGTTGGTGTTGTGCTATGTATACACACCGTTGGTGTTGTGCTATGTATACACACCATTGGTGTTGTGCTATGTATTCACACCATTGGTGTTGTGCTATGTATACACACCATTGGTGTTGTGCTATGTATACACACCATTGGTGTTGTGCTATGTATACACACCATTGGTGTTGTGCTATGTATTCACACCATTGGTGTTGTGCTATGTATTCACACCATTGGTGTTGTGCTATGTATACACACCATTGGTGTTGTGCTATGTATACACACCATTGGTGTTGTGCTATGTATACACACCATTGGTGTTGTGCTATGTATACACACCATTGGTGTTGTGCTATGTATACACACCATTGGTGTTGTGCTATGTATACACACCATTGGTGTTGTGCTATGTATACACACCATTGGTGTTGTGCTATGTATACACACCATTGGTGTTGTGCTATGTATTCACACCATTGGTGTTGTGCTATGTATTCACACCATTGGTGTTGTGCTATGTATACACACCATTGGTGTTGTGCTATGTATACACACCATTGGTGTTGTGCTATGTATACACACCATTGGTGTTGTGCTATGTATACACACCATTGGTGTTGTGCTATGTATACACACCATTGGTGTTGTGCTATGTATTCACACCATTGGTGTTGTGCTATGTATTCACACCATTGGTGTTGTGCTATGTATACACACCATTGGTGTTGTGCTATGTATACACACCATTGGTGTTGTGCTATGTATACACACCATTGGTGTTGTGCTATGTATACACACCATTGGTGTTGTGCTATGTATACACACCATTGGTGATGTGCTATGTATACACACCATTGGTGTTGTGCTATGTATACACACCATTGGTGTTGTGCTATGTATACACACCATTGGTGTTGTGCTATGTATACACACCATTGGTGTTGTGCTATGTATACACACCATTGGTGTTGTGCTATGTATACACACCATTGGTGTTGTGCTATGTATACATAATGCCTTTTAGCAACGTGCATAGCTATTCTGCTTGAGCCAGTCAATTATGACGTGTGTGACACTTTACATACATTTTCTCTAATACCTGTCTAGCTGCTCTTATCTCATGTTACACAGAACGATGTTACATTGTAAGTTGTTACACAGTACATTGTTACACAACAAGTTGTTACACAGCAAGTTGTTACACAGCAAGTTGTTACACAGTACGATGTTGCTACACAGTATATTGTTACACAGTACATTGTTACACAGTATATTGTTACACAGTATATTGTTACACAGTATATTGTTACACAGTACATTGTTACACAGTATATTGTTACACAGTATATTGTTACACAGTACATTATTACACAGTACATTGTTACACAGTACATTGTTACACAGTATATTGTTACACAGTACATTGTTACACAGTATATTGTTACACAGTACATTATTACACAGTACATTGTTACACAGTATATTGTTACACAGTACATTATTACACAGTACATTATTACACAGTACATTGTTACACAGCAAGTTGTTACACAACAAGTTGTTACACAGCAAGTTGTTACACAGTACGATGTTGCTACACAGTATATTGTTACACAGTATATTGTTACACAGTATATTGTTACACAGTATATTGTTACACAGTACATTATTACACAGTACATTATTACACAGTACATTGTTACACAGTACATTGTTACACAGTATATTGTTACACAGTACATTGTTACACAGTATATTGTTACACAGTACATTATTACACAGTACATTGTTACACAGTATATTGTTACACAGTACATTGTTACACAGTATATTGTTACACAGTATATTGTTACACAGTACATTGGTACACAGTACATTGGTACACATTACGTTGTGATGTATACTAAACCCTATTGGTTTATGTTTGCAATCCAAGCATTTCAATGTTCTATTGGGTAAGTGGCATTTGGGCAATATGGAAATGAGACTGTGAAAGTGCAGACAAGGTGAGTCCAGGCCACTAGCTGAATCGGACCAACTCTGTCATTAGTGGAATGACAAGCAAATAATGGAAAACCTGCTGAAGGAAACTGTTGCCAAAGCACTGACAAGAAAGGGAAAGGGAAAGGGGGATACCTAGGCAGTTGTCCAACTGAATATATTCAACTGAAATGTGTCTTAGGCGCCTGGGGAACAGTGGGTCCATTGTTGCTTCGAGAAATGTAATGGTTCACTCATTAAATATCTCATAAAAAGGTGTTGCTTTGATATCCTAATCAGTCGTCACTGATTGTGCACCCTCAGGATGGGTTTGACTTTTCATCAATATCTAATGAAAATGTCTGTTAGATGTCAATCTTTAGAGTGCACAGGGAGGCAATAGGAATTCTGCCAAGAAGCTTGTGTGTTCTTGGCCAAAACAATCTTTACACCTTCAACACAGCGTAAACAACATGAGAGAAATTGTGTGACAGAAAAAAAACGTACCTACGGCTCCCAGATGAACTCGAGCTACTCAAAGACATTGATTTTTACAGTTTAACAGTCTAAACATTTGCAATTAAGATTTAACTGGAAAGCTTGGCGACGGGTGTAGCTCAGTTGGTAGAGCATGACAGTTCCAACACCAGGGTTGTGGGATCAATTCCCACAGTGTACCAGTATGAAAATGTATGCACTCACTACTGTAAGTTTCTCTGGATAAGAGTGTCTGCTAAATTACAGAAATATCAAACCCAATAGAATTAGCGTTTATCATAAACAGGAAACATTTAGAAATCCTCTCAGGAGTGGAGATGACTGCCAACACGGCTTATTCTGCTAATGTGGAGACAACCGTTAGCAAGACAAAGACCCAGACAATAGCACTACCTGACACTCCAGATTGTCCAGACCTAACTGTTGGGTTGATGTTAGGTGCACCATACCATAATCTGTCCCATCAGACCCCTCCCCCTTACCAGACCTAGCTGTTGGGGTGATGTTAGGGCACCATACCCTAATCTGTCCCATCAGACCCCTCCCCCTTACCAGAGCGAGTTTCCCCTAATGTGAGATCCATCAGAGCCCAGCCTCCCGTCTCCACACTGTCCCACCAGAGCCCAGCCTCCCCTCTCTCCACTGTCCCACCAGACCCCAGCCTCCCCTCTCCACACTGTCCCACCAGACCCCAGCCTCCCGTCTCCACACTGTCCCACCAGACCCTAGACTCCCGTCTCCACGCCGTTCCACCAGACCCCAGCCTCCCGTCTCCACACTGTCCCACCAGACCCCAGCCTCCCCTCTCCACACAGTCCCACCAGACCGCAGCCTCCCCTCTCCACACTGTCCTACCAGAGCCTCCCCTCTCCACACAGTCCCACCAGATCCCAGCCTTCCCTCGCCACACTGTCCCACCAGACCCCAGACCCCGCTGTCCCACCAGACCCCAGCCTTCCCTCTCCACATTGTCCCACCAGACCCTAGACTCCCCTCTCCACACTGTCCCACCAGATCCCAGCCTTCCCTCTCCACATTGTCCCACCAGACCGCAGCCTCCCCTCTCCACACCGTCCCACCAGACCCCAACCTCCCGTCTCCACACTGTCCTACCAGAGCCTCCCCTCGCCACACTGCCCCACTGCCCCACCAGACTCCAGCCCCCCCTCTCCACACTGTCCCACCAGATCCCAGCCTTCCCTCTCTACACTGTCCCACCAGATCCCAGCCTTCCCTCTCTACACTGTCCCACCAGATCTCAGCCTTCCCTCTCTACACTGTCCCACCAGATCCCAGCCTCCCCTCTCCACACTGTCCCACCAGACCCCAGCCTCCCCTCTCCACACTGTCCCACCAGACCCCAGCCTCCCCTCGCCACACTGCCCCACTGCCCCACCAGACCCCAGCCTTCCCTCTCCCACCAGACCCCAGCCTTCCCTCTCCACACTGTCCCACCAGACCCCAGCCTTCCCTCTCCACATTGTCCCACCAGACCCCAGCGTCCACTGTCCCACCAGACCCCAGCCTTCCCTCTCCGCACTGTCCCACCAGACCCCAGCCTTCTTTCTCCACACTGTCCCACCAGACCCCAGCCTTCCCTCGCCACAATGTCCCACCAGACCCCAGCCTTCTTTCTCCACACTGTCCCACCAGACCCCAGCCTTCCCTCTCCACACTGTCCCACCAGACCCCAGCCTTCCCTCGACACACTGTCCCACCAGACCCCAGCCTTCGACCCCAGCGTCCACTGTCCCACCAGACCCCAGCCTTCCCTCTCCACACTGTCCCAACAGACCCCAGCCTTCCCTCTCCACACTGTCCCACCAGACCCCAGCCTTCCCTCTCCACATTGTCCCACCAGAGCCCAGCGTCCACTGTCCCACCAGACCCCAGCCTTCCCTCTCCGCACTGTCCCACCAGACCCCAGCCTTCTTTCTCCACACTGTCCCACCAGACCCCAGCCTCCCGTCTCCACACTGTTCCACCAGACCCCAGCCTCCCGTCTCCACACTGTCCCACCAGACTACAGCCTCCCGTCTCCACACTGTCCCACCAGACCCCAGGCTTCCCTCGCCACACTGTCCCACCAGACCCCAGCCTTCCCTCTCCACACTGTCCCACCAGACCCCAGCCTTCCCTCTCCACACAGTCCCACCATACCCCAGCCTCCCCTCTCCACACTGTCCCACCAGACCCCAGTCTCCACTGTCCCACCAGACCCCAGCCTTCCCTCTCCACACTGTCCCACCAGACCCCAGCCTCCCCTCTCCACACTGTCCCACCAGACCCCAGGCTTCCCTCGCCACACTGTCCCACCAGATCCCAGCCTTCCCTCTCTACACTGTCCCACCAGATCCCAGCCTCCCCTCTCCACACTGTCCCACCAGACCCCAGCCTCCCCTCTCCACACTGTCCCACCAGACCCCAGCCTTCCCTCGCCACACTGTCCCACCAGACCCCAGCCCCCGCTGTCCCACCAGACCCCAGCCTTCCCTCTCCACACTGTCCCACCAGACCCCAGCCTTCCCTCTCCACACTGTCCCACCAAACCCCAGCCTTCCCTCTCCACATTGTCCCACCAGACCCCAGCGTCCACTGTCCCACCAGACCCCAGCCTTCCCTCTCCGCACTGTCCCACCAGACCCCAGCCTTCTTTCTCCACACTGTCCCACCAGACCCCAGCCTTCCCTCGCCACAATGTCCCACCAGACCCCAGCCTTCTTTCTCCACACTGTCCCACCAGACCCCAGCCTTCCCTCTCCACACTGTCCCACCAGACCCCAGCCTTCCCTCGACACACTGTCCCACCAGACCCCAGCCTTCGACCCCAGCGTCCACTGTCCCACCAGACCCCAGCCTTCCCTCTCCACACTGTCCCAACAGACCCCAGCCTTCCCTCTCCACACTGTCCCACCAGACCCCAGCCTTCCCTCTCCACACTGTCCCACCAGACCCCAGCCTTCCCTCTCCACATTGTCCCACCAGACCCCAGCGTCCACTGTCCCACCAGACCCCAGCCTTCCCTCTCCGCACTGTCCCACCAGACCCCAGCCTTCTTTCTCCACACTGTCCCACCAGACCCCAGCCTCCCGTCTCCACACTGTTCCACCAGACCCCAGCCTCCCGTCTCCACACTGTCCCACCAGACCCCAGGCTTCCCTCGCCACACTGTCCCACCAGACCCCAGCCTTCCCTCTCCACACTGTCCCACCAGACCCCAGCCTTCCCTCTCCACACAGTCCCACCAGACCCCAGCCTCCCCTCTCCACACTGTCCCACCAGACCCCAGTCTCCACTGTCCCACCAGACCCCAGCCTTCCCTCTCCACACTGTCCCACCAGACCCCAGCCTCCCCTCTCCACACTGTCCCACCAGACCCCAGGCTTCCCTCGCCACACTGTCCCACCAGACCCCAGCCTTCCCTCTCCACACTGTCCCACCAGACCCCAGCCTTCCCTCTCCACACTGTCCCACCAGACCCCAGCCTCCCCTCTCCACACTGTCCCACCAGACCCCAGTGTCCACTGTCCCACCAGACCCCAGCCTTCCCTCTCCACACTGTCCCACCAGACCCCAGTCTCCACTGTCCCACCAGACCCCAGCCTTCCCTCTCCACACTGTCCCACCAGACCCCAGCCTCCCCTCTCCACACTGTCCCACCAGACCCCAGCCTCCCCTCTCCACACTGTCCCACCAGACCCCAGCCTCCCCTCTCCACACTGTCCCACCAGACCCCAGCCTTCCCTCGCCACACTGTCCCACCAGACCCCAGTGTCCACTGTCCCACCAGACCCCAGCCTCCCCTCTCCACACTACCCCACCAGACCCCAGCCTTCCCTCTCCACACTGTCCCACCAGACCCCAGCCTCCCCTCTCCACACTGTCCCACCAGACCCCAGCCTTCCCTCCCCACACTGTCCCATCAGACCCTAGCCCCCGCTGTCCCACCAGACCCCAGCCTCCCGTCTCTCCACTGTCCCACCAGACCCCAGCCTTCCCTCTCCACACTGTCCCACCAGACCCCAGCCTTCCCTCGCCACACTGTCCCACCAGACCCCAGTGTCCACTGTCCCACCAGACCCCAGCCTCCCCTCTCCACACTACCCCACCAGACTCCAGCCTTCCCTCGCCACACTGCCCCACCATGGCTCACATCAACACCATCATGCCAGAAAACCTAGACCCACTCCAATTCGCATACCGCCCCAACAGATCCACAGATGACACAATCTCAATCTCACTCCACACTGCCCTTTCCCACCTGGACAAAAGGAACAGCTATGTGAGAATGCTGTTCAGCTCAGCGTTCAACACCATACCCCCACCCTACCGTCCACCCACTATCCCACCAGATCCCACCCTGCGCTCCACTATCCATTTAATCAAGTCCCAATACCTGAAAACCGCACTTAAAAATAGATGGCAAATATAAATCAAATTGGATGGTGTTCAGAGATAGATGGGAAGGGTTGACTGTAGCTGAAGGATGGGACTAAAAACAAACTAAATATAACTAATGTTAAATATACTGTGTCCCTAAAATGTATATAGTATATATACTGGAAGTAGAAGTGACGTTATCCTCTAGTTTACGTCAATTAGGGGAGGGTTGGTAGGGCCAGGGGGAAATAATAAAGGAAAATATTAAATAGAAACTATATGGGGGACTGGAAATGATGCAGACAGCTACTTTGATAGAAGCTACAATGTATCTGCTAATCTATCTATTACAGCTCATCTACTCCACCAAAATAACAAATAAATTAAAAAAGCCTCAATCTCTCAGAGGCGTGATAAATGTTGCTGCCAAGTTGTATAAATTGGGGATCAATGATAATTGATTTCCCAGTCTGATACATTTATTAAGGTGAGCTCCATTTGCTTACTTCTTCCATCTATCAGCCCCCAGTCTGTTCCATCTATCAGCCAGCTGCCTGGTCCCAGTCCCCAAGAGATCGATCCAGCCCACTGCTGACTAACCACACCACTTTGGTAGCAACTATCGGTCTTAGGAATTTAATTACAATGAAATAATTGCCCAGCACTGTCAAGGCAGATTCGACACGCATGGAGGCAGCAGTTAATTTTTTCATTTTGGAGCAGACTGAAGAGGTCTCGGGCATAATCTGTTAACCACATGATATGTGTTATTGTGTGTTCAGACAGTCCAGAAATTGAATTTCCCATAATAGCAGAATAAATTGGTTCCGGAGTGTCAGCTCCTGTCATAGAAGGTGATATTCCAGTCCAGATTAAACCTGTCATTCTGTCATAGAAGGTGATATTCCAGTCCAGATTAAACCTGTCATCCTGTCATAGAAGGTGATATTCCAGTCCAGATTAAACCTGTCATCCTGTCATAGAAGGTGATATTCCAGTCCAGATTAAACCTGTCATCCTGTCATAGAAGGTGATATTCCAGTCCAGATTAAACCTGTCATCCTGTCATAGAAGGTGATATTCCAGTCCAGATTAAACCTGTCATCCTGTCATAAAAGGTGATATTCCAGTCCAGATTAAACCTGTCATCCTGTCATAGAAGGTGATATTCCAGTCCAGATTAAACCTGTCATCCTGTCATAAAAGGTGATATTCCAGTCCAGATTAAACCTGTCATCCTGTCATAGAAGGTGATATTCCAGTCCAGATTAAACCTGTCATCCTGTCATAGAAGGTGATATTCCAGTCCAGATTAAACCTGTCATCCTGTCATAGAAGGTGATATTCCAGTCCAGATTAAACCTGTCATTCTGTCATAGAAGGTGATTGTAACGGTGCGTAGAGTGATGGGTGTGGAGTCAGGTGCAAAGAGCAGAGGATTCGGGAAAAAAACACTTTATTCCGTACAATACCGCGCACAACGAGGGTGACGCCGAACACAGGCGTAAACACTCCAAACAGAATGTACTACACAGGTACATAAACTGTACAGCGGACAATACAAAAAACAGAGACAGTCCTAATACCACCTACAGCAAAACAATCCCGCACGAACACAAGCGGGCTAACTGAACTTAAATAACCCAACCCAAAAACCCCAAACAAGGAACAGGTGAAACCAATTAGACCCAACAAAACGAAAAGGGAAAAAAAGGATCGGTGGCAGCTAGTAGACCGGCGACGACGACCGCCGAGCTCCACCCGAACGGGAAGGGGAGCCACCTTCGGTAGGAGTCGTGACAGTGATATTCAAGTCCAGATTAAACCTGTCATCCTGTCATAGAAGGTGATATCCCAGTCCATATTAAACCTGTCATCCTGTCATAGGAGGTGATATTTCAGTCCAGATTAAACCTGCCATTCTGAAGGGAAGGGAATCACAGGTGATTATTTAATCTCAGACTTGGTGGCCCCTTCATGTCTTTCTTAAAGTGATGGCACAGACATGGGCTTGTACATTGAGAACCAGGAATCATGAATGGGGAAGATAATATTTTCAGAACTCAGCCTAGCATTTTTCTCAGATGTTTTGTGTGCCTTGCATCTAGGATGAACCGTATGCAATATGACATTTATATCTAAAAATTACCATTTCTGATGGGGTTAAATGTATATTACGCATTTGCAATCAAATCAAATACGGTGGCAGGGGTTTTCAAAAACCTGAGCATGTCGGACATGCAGAACATATAGACATTACTGTCTGGGTTGACATGCAGAACATATAGACATTACTGTCTGGGTTGACATGCAGAACATACAGACATTACTGTCTGGGTTGACATGCAGAACATATAGACATTACTGTCTGGGTTGACATGCAGAACATACAGACATTACTGTCTGGTTGATTTGCAGAATTTGCTGTTGTTCTGGGATTGATTTGAACTTTTCGCACCAAAGTACATTCATCCCTAGGAGACAGAACGCGTCTCCTTCCTGAGTGGTCTGACGGCTGCGTGGTCCCATGGTGTTTATACTTGCGTACCATTGTTTGTACAGATGAACGTGGTACCTTCAGGCATTTGGAAATTGCTCACAAGGATGAACCAGACTTGTGGAGGTCTACAATTTTTTTCTGAGGTCTTGGCTGATTTCTTTTGATTTTCCCATGATGTCAAGAAAAGAGGCACTGAGTTTGAAGGTAGGCCTTGAAATACATCCACAGGTGCACCTCAAATTGACTCAAAATATGTCAATTAGCCTATCAGAAGCTTCTAAAGCCATGACATCATTTTCTGGAATTGTCCAAGCTGTTTAAAGGCACAGTCAATTTAGTGTAGGTAAACTTCTAACCCACTGGAATTGTGATACAGTGAATTATAAGTGAAATAATCTGTCTGTTTTTTTTTACTTGTGTCATGTACAAAGTAGATGTCCAAAACTATAGTTTGTTAACAAGAAATGTGTGGACTGGTTGAAAAACTAGTTTTAATGACTCCAACCTAAGTGTATGTAAACTTCCGACTTCAACTGTACCTACTGAGATGAGAGGGCTGAGCAGTGCCTCCCCAGTACACTGTCCTTACCTACTGAGAGGAGAGGGCCTCCAGAGTACACTGTCCTTACCTACTGAGAGGAGAGGGCCTCCCCAGTACACTGTCCTTACCTACTGAGAGGAGAGGCCCTCCACAGTACACTGTCCTTACCTACTGAGAGGAGAGGGCCTCCACAGTACACTGTCCTTACCTACTGAGAGGAGAGGACCTCCACAGTACACTGTCCTTACCTACTGAGAGAAGAGGGCCTCCACAGTACACTGTCCTTACCTACTGAGAGGAGAGGGCCTCCACAGTACACTGTCCTTACCTACTGAGAGGAGAGGGCCTCCACAGTACACTGTCCTTACCTACTGAGAGGAGAGGGCCTCCACAGTACACTGTCCTTACCTACTGAGAGGAGAGGGCCTCCACAGTACACTGTCCTTACCTACTGAGAGGAGAGGGCTTCCTAGTACACTGTCCTTACCTACTGAGAGGAGAGGGCCTCCTAGTACACTGTCCTTACCTACTGAGAGGAGAGGGCCTCCACAGTACACTGTCCTTACCTACTGAGAGGAGAGGGCCTCCTAGTACACTGTCCTTACCTACTGAGAGGAGAGGGCCTCCACAGTACACTGTCCTTACCTACTGAGAGGAGAGGACCTCCACAGTACACTGTCCTTACCTACTGAGAGGAGAGGGCCTCCACAGTACACGGTCCTTACCTACTGAGAGGAGAGGGCCTCCACAGTACACTGTCCTTACCTACTGAGAGGAGAGGACCTCCACAGTACACTGTCCTTACCTACTGAGAGGAGAGGGCCTGAGTGGAGTAGGGGTCTAAGACTGCATCTCAGTGCTATGTGGGGGGCTCCAGAGTGGAGTAGGGGTCTAAGACTGCATCTCAGTGCTATGTGGGGGGCTCCAGAGTGGAGTAGGGGTCTAAGACTGCATCTCAGTGCTATGTGGGGGGCTCCAGAGTGGAGTAGGGGTCTAAGACTGCATCTCAGTGCTATGTGTGGGGCTCCAGAGCGGAGTAGGGGTCTAAGACTGCATCTCAGTGCTATGTGTGGGGCTCCAGAGTGGAGTAGGGGTCTAGACTGCATCTCAGTGCTATGTGGGGGGCTCCAGAGTGGAGTAGGGGTCTAAGACACTGCATCTCAGTGCTATGTGGGGGGCTCCAGAGTGGAGTAGGGGTCTAAGACTGCATCTCAGTGCTATATGGGGGGCTCCAGAGTGGAGTAGGGGTCTAAGACTGCATCTCAGTGCTATGTGGGGGGCTCCAGAGTGGAGTAGGGGTCTAAGACTGCATCTCAGTGCTATGTGGGGGGCTCCAGAGTGGAGTAGGGGTCTAAGACACTGCATCTCAGTGCTATGTGTGGGGCTCCAGAGTGGAGTAGGGGTCTAGACTGCATCTCAGTGCTATGTGGGGGGCTCCAGAGTGGAGTAGGGGTCTAAGACTGCATCTCAGTGCTATGTGGGGGGCTCCAGAGTGGAGTAGGGGTCTAAGACTGCATCTCAGTGCTAATGTGTGGGGCTCCAGAGTGGAGTAGGGGTCTAGACTGCATCTCAGTGCTATGTGGGGGGCTCCAGAGTGGAGTAGGGGTCTAAGACTGCATCTCAGTGCTATGTGGGGGGCTCCAGAGTGGAGTAGGGGTCTAAGACTGCATCTCAGTGCTATGTGGGGGGCTCCAGAGTGGAGTAGGGGTCTAAGACTGCATCTCAGTGCTATGTGGGGGGCTCCAGAGTGGAGTAGGGGTCTAAGACTGCATCTCAGTGCTATGTGTGGGGCTCCAGAGTGGAGTAGGGGTCTAGACTGCATCTCAGTGCTATGTGGGGGGCTCCAGAGTGGAGTAGGGGTCTAAGACACTGCATCTCAGTGCTATGTGGGGGGCTCCAGAGTGGAGTAGGGGTCTAAGACTGCATCTCAGTGCTATGTGGGGGGCTCCAGAGTGGAGTAGGGGTCTAAGACTGCATCTCAGTGCTATGTGGGGGGCTCCAGAGTGGAGTAGGGGTCTAAGACTGCATCTCAGTGCTATGTGGGGGGCTCCAGAGTGGAGTAGGGGTCTAAGACTGCATCTCAGTGCTATGTGGGGGGCTCCAGAGTGGAGTAGGGGTCTAGACTGCATCTCAGTGCTATGTGGGGGGCTCCAGAGTGGAGTAGGGGTCTAAGACTGCATCTCAGTGCTATGTGGGGGGCTCCAGAGTGGAGTAGGGGTCTAAGACTGCATCTCAGTGCTATGTGGGGGGCTCCAGAGTGGAGTAGGGGTCTAGACTGCATCTCAGTGCTATGTGGGGGGCTCCAGAGTGGAGTAGGGGTCTAAGACTGCATCTCAGTGCTATGTGGGGGGCTCCAGAGTGGAGTAGGGGTCTAAGACTGCATCTCAGTGCTATGTGGGGGGCTCCAGAGTGGAGTAGGGGTCTAGACTGCATCTCAGTGCTATGTGGGGGGCTCCAGAGTGGAGTAGGGGTCTAAGACTGCATCTCAGTTCTATGTGGGGGGCTCCAGAGTGGAGTAGGGGTCTAAGACTGCATCTCAGTGCTATGTGGGGGGCTCCAGAGTGGAGTAGGGGTCTAAGACTGCATCTCAGTGCTATGTGGGGGGCTCCAGAGTGGAGTAGGGGTCTAAGACACTGCATCTCAGTGCTATGTGGGGGGCTCCAGAGTGGAGTAGGGGTCTAAGACTGCATCTCAGTGCTATGTGGGGGGCTCCAGAGTGGAGTAGGGGTCTAGACTGCATCTCAGTGCTATGTGGGGGGCTCCAGAGTGGAGTAGGGGTCTAAGACTGCATCTCAGTTCTATGTGGGGGGCTCCAGAGTGGAGTAGGGGTCTAAGACTGCATCTCAGTGCTATGTGGGGGGCTCCAGAGTGGAGTAGGGGTCTAAGACTGCATCTCAGTGCTATGTGGGGGGCTCCAGAGTGGAGTAGGGGTCTAAGACTGCATCTCAGTGCTATGTGGGGGGCTCCAGAGTGGAGTAGGGGTCTAAGACTGCATCTCAGTGCTATGTGGGGGGCTCCAGAGTGGAGTAGGGGTCTAAGACTGCATCTCAGTTCTATGTGGGGGGCTCCAGAGTGGAGTAGGGGTCTAAGACTGCATCTCAGTTCTATGTGGGGGGCTCCAGAGTGGAGTAGGGGTCTAAGACACTGCATCTCAGTGCTATGTGGGGGGTTCCAGAGTGGAGTAGGGGTCTGGACTGCATCTCAGTGCTATGTGGGGGGCTCCAGAGTGGAGTAGGGTCTAGACTGCATCTCAGTGCTATATGGGGGGCTCCAGAGTGGAGTAGGGTCTAGACTGCATCTCAGTGCTATGTGGGGGGCTCCAGAGTGGAGTAGCGGTCTAAGACTGCATCTCAGTGCTATATGGGGGGCTCCAGAGTGGAGTAGGGTCTAGACTGCATCTCAGTGCTATGTGGGGGGCTCCAGAGTGGAGTAGGGGTCTAAGACTGCATCTCAGTGCTATGTGGGGGGCTCCAGAGTGGAATAGGGGTCTAGACTGCATCTCAGTGCTATGTGGGGGGTTCCAGAGTGGAGTAGGGGTCTAAGACTGCATCTCAGTGCTATGTGGGGGGCTCCAGAGTGGAGTAGGGGTCTAGACTGCATCTCAGTGCTATGTGGGGGGCTCCAGAGTGGAGTAGGGGTCTAAGACTGCATCTCAGTGCTATGTGGGGGGCTCCAGAGTGGAGTAGGAGTCTATACTGCATCTCAGTGCTATGTGGGGGGCTCCAGAGTGGAGTAGGGGTCTAAGACTGCATCTCAGTGCTATGTGGGGGGCTCCAGAGTGGAGTAGGGGTCTAAGACTGCATCTCAGTGCTATGTGGGGGGCTCCAGAGTGGAGTAGGGGTCTAGACTGCATCTCAGTGCTATGTGGGGGGCTCCAGAGTGGAGTAGGGGTCTAAGACTGCATCTCAGTGCTATGTGGGGGGCTCCAGAGTGGAGTAGGGGTCTAAGACTGCATCTCAGTGCTATGTGGGGGGCTCCAGAGTGGAGTAGGGGTCTAAGACTGCATCTCAGTGCTATGTGGGGGGCTCCAGAGTGGAGTAGGGGTCTAGACTGCATCTCAGTGCTATGTGGGGGGCTCCAGACTGGAGTAGGGGTCTAAGACTGCATCTCAGTGCTATGTGGGGGGGCTCCAGAGTGGAGTAGGGGTCTAAGACTGAATCTCAGTGCTATGTGGGGGGCTCCAGAGTGGAGTAGGGGTCTAAGACACTGCATCTCAGTGCTATGTGGGGGGCTCCAGACTGGAGTAGGGGTCTAAGACTGAATCTCAGTGCTATGTGGGGGGCTCCAGAGTGGAGTAGGGGTCTAAGACTGCATCTCAGTGCTATGTGGGGGGCTCCAGAGTGGAGTAGGGGTCTAAGACTGCATCTCAGTGCTATGTGGGGGGCTCCAGAGTGGAGTAGGGGTCTAAGACACTGCATCTCAGTGCTATGTGTGGGGCTCCAGAGTGGAGTAGGGGTCTAGACTGCATCTCAGTGCTATGTGGGGGGCTCCAGAGTGGAGTAGGGGTCTAAGACTGCATCTCAGTGCTATGTGGGGGGCTCCAGAGTGGAGTAGGGGTCTAAGACTGCATCTCAGTGCTATGTGTGGGGCTCCAGAGTGGAGTAGGGGTCTAGACTGCATCTCAGTGCTATGTGGGGGGCTCCAGAGTGGAGTAGGGGTCTAAGACACTGCATCTCAGTGCTATGTGGGGGGCTCCAGAGTGGAGTAGGGGTCTAAGACTGCATCTCAGTGCTATGTGGGGGGCTCCAGAGTGGAGTAGGGGTCTAAGACTGCATCTCAGTGCTATGTGTGGGGCTCCAGAGTGGAGTAGGGGTCTAGACTGCATCTCAGTGCTATGTGGGGGGCTCCAGAGTGGAGTAGGGGTCTAAGACACTGCATCTCAGTGCTATGTGGGGGGCTCCAGAGTGGAGTAGGGGTCTAAGACTGCATCTCAGTGCTATGTGGGGGGCTCCAGAGTGGAGTAGGGGTCTAAGACTGCATCTCAGTGCTATGTGGGGGGCTCCAGAGTGGAGTAGGGGTCTAGACTGCATCTCAGTGCTATGTGGGGGGCTCCAGAGTGGAGTAGGGGTCTAAGACTGCATCTCAGTGCTATGTGGGGGGCTCCAGAGTGGAGTAGGGGTCTAAGACTGCATCTCAGTGCTATGTGGGGGGCTCCAGAGTGGAGTAGGGGTCTAGACTGCATCTCAGTGCTATGTGGGGGGCTCCAGAGTGGAGTAGGGGTCTAAGACTGCATCTCAGTGCTATGTGGGGGGCTCCAGAGTGGAGTAGGGGTCTAAGACTGCATCTCAGTGCTATGTGGGGGGCTCCAGAGTGGAGTAGGGGTCTAGACTGCATCTCAGTGCTATGTGGGGGGCTCCAGAGTGGAGTAGGGGTCTAAGACTGCATCTCAGTTCTATGTGGGGGGCTCCAGAGTGGAGTAGGGGTCTAAGACTGCATCTCAGTGCTATGTGGGGGGCTCCAGAGTGGAGTAGGGGTCTAAGACTGCATCTCAGTGCTATGTGGGGGGCTCCAGAGTGGAGTAGTGGTCTAAGACACTGCATCTCAGTGCTATGTGGGGGGCTCCAGAGTGGAGTAGGGGTCTAAGACTGCATCTCAGTGCTATGTGGGGGGGCTCCAGAGTGGAGTAGGGGTCTAAGACTGAATCTCAGTGCTATGTGGGGGGCTCCAGAGTGGAGTAGGGGTCTAAGACACTGCATCTCAGTGCTATGTGGGGGGCTCCAGACTGGAGTAGGGGTCTAAGACTGAATCTCAGTGCTATGTGGGGGGCTCCAGAGTGGAGTAGGGGTCTAAGACTGCATCTCAGTGCTATGTGGGGGGCTCCAGAGTGGAGTAGGGGTCTAAGACTGCATCTCAGTGCTATGTGGGGGGCTCCAGAGTGGAGTAGGGGTCTAAGACACTGCATCTCAGTGCTATGTGTGGGGCTCCAGAGTGGAGTAGGGGTCTAGACTGCATCTCAGTGCTATGTGGGGGGCTCCAGAGTGGAGTAGGGGTCTAAGACTGCATCTCAGTGCTATGTGGGGGGCTCCAGAGTGGAGTAGGGGTCTAAGACTGCATCTCAGTGCTATGTGTGGGGCTCCAGAGTGGAGTAGGGGTCTAGACTGCATCTCAGTGCTATGTGGGGGGCTCCAGAGTGGAGTAGGGGTCTAAGACACTGCATCTCAGTGCTATGTGGGGGGCTCCAGAGTGGAGTAGGGGTCTAAGACTGCATCTCAGTGCTATGTGGGGGGCTCCAGAGTGGAGTAGGGGTCTAAGACTGCATCTCAGTGCTATGTGTGGGGCTCCAGAGTGGAGTAGGGGTCTAGACTGCATCTCAGTGCTATGTGGGGGGCTCCAGAGTGGAGTAGGGGTCTAAGACACTGCATCTCAGTGCTATGTGGGGGGCTCCAGAGTGGAGTAGGGGTCTAAGACTGCATCTCAGTGCTATGTGGGGGGCTCCAGAGTGGAGTAGGGGTCTAAGACTGCATCTCAGTGCTATGTGGGGGGCTCCAGAGTGGAGTAGGGGTCTAGACTGCATCTCAGTGCTATGTGGGGGGCTCCAGAGTGGAGTAGGGGTCTAAGACTGCATCTCAGTGCTATGTGGGGGGCTCCAGAGTGGAGTAGGGGTCTAAGACTGCATCTCAGTGCTATGTGGGGGGCTCCAGAGTGGAGTAGGGGTCTAGACTGCATCTCAGTGCTATGTGGGGGGCTCCAGAGTGGAGTAGGGGTCTAAGACTGCATCTCAGTGCTATGTGGGGGGCTCCAGAGTGGAGTAGGGGTCTAAGACTGCATCTCAGTGCTATGTGGGGGGCTCCAGAGTGGAGTAGGGGTCTAGACTGCATCTCAGTGCTATGTGGGGGGCTCCAGAGTGGAGTAGGGGTCTAAGACTGCATCTCAGTTCTATGTGGGGGGCTCCAGAGTGGAGTAGGGGTCTAAGACTGCATCTCAGTGCTATGTGGGGGGCTCCAGAGTGGAGTAGGGGTCTAAGACTGCATCTCAGTGCTATGTGGGGGGCTCCAGAGTGGAGTAGGGGTCTAAGACACTGCATCTCAGTGCTATGTGGGGGGCTCCAGAGTGGAGTAGGGGTCTAAGACTGCATCTCAGTGCTATGTGGGGGGCTCCAGAGTGGAGTAGGGGTCTAAGACTGCATCTCAGTGCTATGTGGGGGGCTCCAGAGTGGAGTAGGGGTCTAGACTGCATCTCAGTGCTATGTGGGGGGCTCCAGAGTGGAGTAGGGGTCTAAGACTGCATCTCAGTTCTATGTGGGGGGCTCCAGAGTGGAGTAGGGGTCTAAGACTGCATCTCAGTGCTATGTGGGGGGCTCCAGAGTGGAGTAGGGGTCTAAGACTGCATCTCAGTGCTATGTGGGGGGCTCCAGAGTGGAGTAGGGGTCTAAGACTGCATCTCAGTGCTATGTGGGGGGCTCCAGAGTGGAGTAGGGGTCTAAGACTGCATCTCAGTGCTATGTGGGGGGCTCCAGAGTGGAGTAGGGGTCTAAGACTGCATCTCAGTTCTATGTGGGGGGCTCCAGAGTGGAGTAGGGGTCTAAGACTGCATCTCAGTTCTATGTGGGGGGCTCCAGAGTGGAGTAGGGGTCTAAGACACTGCATCTCAGTGCTATGTGGGGGGTTCCAGAGTGGAGTAGGGGTCTGGACTGCATCTCAGTGCTATGTGGGGGGCTCCAGAGTGGAGTAGGGTCTAGACTGCATCTCAGTGCTATATGGGGGGCTCCAGAGTGGAGTAGGGTCTAGACTGCATCTCAGTGCTATGTGGGGGGCTCCAGAGTGGAGTAGCGGTCTAAGACTGCATCTCAGTGCTATATGGGGGGCTCCAGAGTGGAGTAGGGTCTAGACTGCATCTCAGTGCTATGTGGGGGGCTCCAGAGTGGAGTAGGGGTCTAAGACTGCATCTCAGTGCTATGTGGGGGGCTCCAGAGTGGAATAGGGGTCTAGACTGCATCTCAGTGCTATGTGGGGGGTTCCAGAGTGGAGTAGGGGTCTAAGACTGCATCTCAGTGCTATGTGGGGGGGCTCCAGAGTGGAGTAGGGGTCTAAGACTGAATCTCAGTGCTATGTGGGGGGCTCCAGAGTGGAGTAGGGGTCTAAGACACTGCATCTCAGTGCTATGTGGGGGGCTCCAGAGTGGAGTAGGGGTCTAAGACTGAATCTCAGTGCTATGTGGGGGGCTCCAGAGTGGAGTAGAGGTCTAAGACACTGCATCTCAGTGCTATGTGGGGGGCTCCAGAGTGGAGTAGGGGTCTAAGACACTGCATCTCAGTGCTATGTGGGGGGCTCCAGACTGGAGTAGGGGTCTAAGACTGAATCTCAGTGCTATGTGGGGGGGCTCCAGAGTGGAGTAGGGGTCTAAGACACTGCATCTCAGTGCTATGTGGGGGGCTCCAGACTGGAGTAGGGGTCTAAGACTGAATCTCAGTGCTATGTGGGGGGCTCCAGAGTGGAGTAGGGGTCTAAGACTGCATCTCAGTGCTATGTGGGGGGCTCCAGAGTGGAGTAGGGGTCTAAGACTGCATCTCAGTGCTATGTGGGGGGCTCCAGAGTGGAGTAGGGGTCTAAGACTGCATCTCAGTGCTATGTGGGGGGCTCCAGAGTGGAGTAGGGGTCTAAGACTGCATCTCAGTGCTATGTGGGGGGCTCCAGAGTGGAGTAGGGGTCTAGACTGCATCTCAGTGCTATGTGGGGGGCTCCAGAGTGGAGTAGGGGTCTAAGACACTGCATCTCAGTGCTATGTGGGGGGCTCCAGAGTGGAGTAGGGGTCTAAGACTGCATCTCAGTGCTATGTGGGGGGCTCCAGAGTGGAGTAGGGGTCTAAGACTGCATCTCAGTGCTATGTGGGGGGCTCCAGAGTGGAGTAGGGGTCTCAGACTGCATCTCAGTGCTATGTGGGGGGGCTCCAGAGTGGAGTAGGGGTCTAAGACTGCATCTCAGTGCTATGTGGGGGGCTCCAGAGTGGAGTAGGGGTCTAAGACTGCATCTCAGTGCTATGTGGGGGGTTCCAGAGGGGAGTAGGGGTCTAAGACTGCATCTCAGTGCTATGTGGGGGGGCTCCAGAGTGGAGTAGGGGTCTAGACTGCATCTCAGTGCTATGTGGGGGGCTCCAGAGTGGAGTAGGGGTCTAAGACTGCATCTCAGTGCTATGTGGGGGGCTCCAGAGTGGAGTAGGGGTCTAAGACTGCATCTCAGTGCTATGTGGGGGGGCTCCAGAGTGGAGTAGGGGTCTAGACTGCATCTCAGTGCTATGTGGGGGGCTCCAGAGTGGAGTAGGGGTCTAAGACTGCATCTCAGTGCTATGTGGGGGGCTCCAGAGTGGAGTAGGGGTCTAAGACTGCATCTCAGTGCTATGTGGGGGGCTCCAGAGTGGAGTAGGGGTCTAGACTGAATCTCAGTGCTATGTGGGGGGCTCCAGAGTGGAGTAGGGGTCTAAGACTGCATCTCAGTGCTATGTGGGGGGCTCCAGAGTGGAGTAGGGGTCTAAGACTGCATCTCAGTGCTATGTGGGGGGCTCCAGAGTGGAGTAGGGGTCTAAGACTGCATCTCAGTGCTATGTGGGGGTCTCCAGAGTGGAGTAGGGGTCTAAGACACTGCATCTCAGTGCTATGTGGGGGGGCTCCAGAGTGGAGTAGGGGTCTAGACTGCATCTCAGTGCTATGTGGGGGGGCTCCAGAGTGGAGTAGGGGTTTCAGAGTAAGTTCTGCAAATTAAAAAAGGTCAAAGTTGCTTTATTATACTTGCAGTCAACCCCTAGTGATGTAACTGCCTACGTCAACACCTTCTACTCATGAGACCAAGCCCATGCATATACAGTTATACTATCTTGCAGGAGAGAATAGTTTTCAGCAGTAATTTTCCACTCCCCAAGTTGCTTTATAGTGGTATGTCTGACTTGTCTCTTATCTCTTTTACTCCCCTGCAGGGTTCTGTGTCTATGAATTTCTTTTAGCCTTTAGGCGCTTTCTCACAGACACCCTGTTTTAACTGCAATAACTCACACATCTCTCAGACATTTTCTATAAGGGCAGAGACTAGAAAAGAACTGTGGAACAGTATTAAACCTTATAATGCAAATATATATATTGTTAATCTGTAGTCCAGGATCCTATACATGTAGTGGTCTTATAGCCCCTCAACTTCTATTAATACAACATAAGCATTATCAATTATTATAATACATCAAACATTTGGTGCAGCCCCTCTCATGACCCCAAGGTGAACCCCATCAGTGCTCAGATGGGATAGGATAGCCACCTGCTACTGCCTTGGTGGTCAGATGGGATAGGATAGCCACCTGCTGCTGCCTTGGTGGTCAGATGGGATAGGATAGCCACCTGCTACTGCCTTGGTGGTCAGATGGGATAGGATAGCCACCTGCTACTGCCTTGGTGGTCAGATGGGATAGGATAGCCACCCGCTACTGCCTTGGTGGTCAGATGGGATAGGATAGCCACCTGCTACTGCCTTGGTGGTCAGATGGGATAGGATAGCCACCCGCTACTGCCTTGGTGGTTAGACGGGATAGGATAGCCACCTGCTGCTGCCTTGGTGGTCAGATGGGATAGGATAGCCACCCGCTACTGCCTTGGTGGTCAGATGGGATAGGATAGCCACCTGCTTCTGCCTTGGTGGTCAGATGGGATAGGATAGCCACCCGCTACTGCCTTGGTGGTTAGACGGGATAGGATAGCCACCTAATACTGCCTTGGTGGTCAGATGGGATAGGATAGCCACCTGCTGCTGCCTTGGTGGTCAGATGGGATAGGATAGCCACCTGCTACTGCCTTGGTGGTCAGATGGGATAGGATAGCCACCCGCTACTGCCTTGGTGGTCAGATGGGATAGGATAGCCACCTGCTACTGCCTTGGTAGTCAGACGGGATAGGATAGCCACCTGCTGCTGCCTTGGTGGTCAGATGGGATAGGATAGCCACCTGCTACTGCCTTTTGTTGACACGGTCTCTTTCATGGTTGAACACTGTTTTGGGATTTGAATGTAGATCAAACAAAAGGTAATCAAAGAGCATCTCTAAACAGCTAATTAATCACTACTTAGTTAGTATATACAGAAAGTTTTGAAAATACAGAACATACCTCTCCCCTGTCTTAGAGCTAGGGTTTCTTCCAGTGCAGAGATGCAGGAGAACAGCCCTGTCTTATATATAGGGTTCCTCCCAGTGCAGAGATGCAGTAGAACAGCCTTGTCTCAGAACTGTGTTTTGTCTCCATCTCTTGGTGCATATGAGTAAGTACAACAATAACTTGTTGCAGAGCAGAGATTTAGGCCTGGATTCACTCACATGAGCGATAAATCCGTGTTATATTAGGCTTTTTAAAAATGATTTCCAATTGAGCCACCAAATGCAGCATATACCATGATTATGACCCTGCCAATGAAGGAACATTGTTTTTAAAAGTTGCATAGCCAACAAAGCATGATCTGATAAAATCCTGGCCCCAATGATGCTGGTTTATCATGGTGGTGGATGCAATGACTCGATATTATCAAACCAGGTGACTTTACAGTCTGTCCATTCTATTAGCCGACCTTTTATAGTGGACTGCTTTTTGACCAAGGCCTTGGACAACCACTATAAAGGGAATATGGTGCAATTTAGAACACACCTTGGTTCAGGGGTTTTTCCAGACCACCGGACCTGACCAGGGTTGATAAATCCCCTAAATATTACTGAGTATTACTATAGCACAAAGTCACGTGGTCACTAGACACTGTCTCTAGAATAATACATGGTAACTAGACACTCCTGTCTCTAGAATAATACATGGTACCTAGACACTCCTGTCTCTAATAATACATGGTAACTAGACACTGTCTCTAGAATAATACATGGTAACTAGACACTCCTGTCTCTAATAATACATGGTAACTAGACACTGTCTCTAGAATAATACATGGTAACTAGACACTCCTGTCTCTAGAATAATACATGGTAACTAGACACTCCTGTCTCTAATAATACATGGTAACTAGACACTCCTGTCTCTATAATAATACATGGTAACTGGACACTCCTGTCTCTAATAATACATGGTAACTAGACACTCCTGTCTCTAATAATACATGGTAACTAGACACTCCTGTCTCTAATAATACATGGTAACTAGACACTCCTGTCTCTAATAATACATGGTAACTAGACACTCCTGTCTCTAATAATACATGGTAACTAGACACTCCTGTCTCTAGAATAATACATGGTAACTAGACACTCCTGTCTCTAATAATACATGGTAACTAGACACTCCTGTCTCTAATAATACATGGTAACTAGACACTCCTGTCTCTAATAATACATGGTAACTAGACACTCCTGTCTCTAGAATAATACATGGTAACTAGACACTCCTGTCTCTAATAATACATGGTAACTAGACACTCCTGTCTCTAGAATAATACATGGTAACTAGACACTCCTGTCTCTAATAATACATGGTAACTAGACACTCCTGTCTCTAGAATAATACATGGTAACTAGACACTCCTGTCTCTAATAATACATGGTAACTAGACACTCCTGTCTCTAATAATACATGGTAACTAGACACTCCTGTCTCTAGAATAATACATGGTAACTAGACACTCCTGTCTCTAATAATACATGGTAACTAGACACTCCTGTCTCTAATAATACATGGTAACTAGACACTCCTGTCTCTAATAATACATGGTAACTAGACACTCCTGTCTCTAATAATACATGGTAACTAGACACTCCTGTCTCTAATAATACATGGTAACTAGACACTCCTGTCTCTAATAATACATGGTAACTAGACACTCCTGTCTCTAATAATACATGGTAACTAGACACTCCTGTCTCTAATAATACATGGTAACTAGACACTCCTGTCTCTAATAATACATGGTAACTAGACACTCCTGTCTCTAATAATACATGGTAACTAGACACTCCTGTCTCTAGAATAATACATGGTAACTAGACACTCCTGTCTCTAATAATACATGGTAACTAGACACTCCTGTCTCTAATAATACATGGTAACTAGACACTCCTGTCTCTAATAATACATGGTAACTAGACACTCCTGTCTCTAATAATACATGGTAACTAGACACTCCTGTCTCTAATAATACATGGTAACTAGACACTCCTGTCTCTAATAATACATGGTAACTAGACACTCCTGTCTCTAATAATACATGGTAACTAGACACTCCTGTCTCTAGAATAATACATGGTAACTAGACACTCCTGTCTCTAATAATACATGGTAACTAGACACTCATGTCTCTAATAATACATGGTAACTAGACACTCCTGTCTCTAATAATACATGGTAACTAGACACTCCTGTCTCTAATAATACATGGTAACTAGACACTCCTGTCTCTAATAATACATGGTAACTAGACACTCCTGTCTCTAATAATACATGGTAACTAGACACTCCTGTCTCTAATAATACATGGTAACTAGACACTCCTGTCTCTAATAATACATGGTAACTAGACACTCCTGTCTCTAGAATAATACATGGTAACTAGACACTCCTGTCTCTAATAATACATGGTAACTAGACACTCCTGTCTCTAATAATACATGGTAACTAGACACTCCTGTCTCTAATAATACATGGTAACTAGACACTCCTGTCTCTAATAATACATGGTAACTAGACACTCCTGTCTCTAGAATAATACATGGTAACTAGACACTCCTGTCTCTAATAATACATGGTAACTAGACACTCCTGTCTCTAATAATACATGGTAACTAGACACTCCTGTCTCTAGAATAATACATGGTCACTAGACACTCCTGTCTCTAATAATACATGGTAACTAGACACTCCTGTCTCTAATAATACATGGTAACTAGACACTCCTGTCTCTAATAATACATGGTAACTAGACACTCCTGTCTCTAATAATACATGGTAACTAGACACTCCTGTCTCTAATAATACATGGTAACTAGACACTCCTGTCTCTAGAATAATACATGGTAACTAGACACTCCTGTCTCTAGAATACATGGTAACTAGACACTCCTGTCTCTAATAATACATGGTAACTAGACACTCCTGTCTCTAATAATACATGGTAACTAGACACTCCTGTCTCTAGAATAATACATGGTAACTAGACACTCCTGTCTCTAGAATACATGGTAACTAGACACTCCTGTCTCTAATAATACATGGTAACTAGACACTCCTGTCTCTAATAATACATGGTAACTAGACACTCCTGTCTCTAATAATACATGGTAACTAGACACTCCTGTCTCTAATAATACATGGTAACTAGACACTCCTGTCTCTAGAATAATACATGGTAACTAGACACTCCTGTCTCTAATAATACATGGTAACTAGACACTCCTGTCTCTAGAATAATACATGGTAACTAGACATTCCTGTCTCTAATAATACATGGTAACTAGACACTCCTGTCTCTAATAATACATGGTAACTAGACACTCCTGTCTCTAATAATACATGGTAACTAGACACTCCTGTCTCTAATAATACATGGTAACTAGACACTCCTGTCTCTAATAATACATGGTAACTAGACACTCCTGTCTCTAATAATACATGGTAACTAGACACTCCTGTCTCTAGAATAATACATGGTAACTAGACACTCCTGTCTCTAGAATAATACATGGTAACTAGACACTCCTGTCTCTAATAATACATGGTAACTAGACACTCCTGTCTCTAGAATAATACATGGTAACTAGACACTCCTGTCTCTAATAATACATGGTAACTAGACACTCCTGTCTCTAGAATAATACATGGTAACTAGACACTCCTGTCTCTAATAATACATGGTAACTAGACACTCCTGTCTCTAATAATACATGGTAACTAGACACTCCTGTCTCTAATAATACATGGTAACTAGACACTCCTGTCTCTAATAATACATGGTAACTAGACACTCCTGTCTCTAATAATACATGGTAACTAGACACTCCTGTCTCTAATAATACATGGTAACTAGACACTCCTGTCTCTAATAATACATGGTAACTAGACACTCCTGTCTCTAGAATAATACATGGTCACTAGACACTCCTGTCTCTAATAATACATGGTAACTAGACACTCCTGTCTCTAATAATACATGGTAACTAGACACTCCTGTCTCTAATAATACATGGTAACTAGACACTCCTGTCTCTAATAATACATGGTAACTAGACACTCCTGTCTCTAATAATAAATGGTAACTAGACACTCCTGTCTCTAATAATACATGGTAAGTAGACACTCCTGTCTCTAATAATACATGGTAACTAGACACTCCTGTCTCTAGAATAATACATGGTAACTAGACACTCCTGTCTCTAGAATAATACATGGTAACTAGACACTCCTGTCTCTAATAATACATGGTAACTAGACACTCCTGTCTCTAATAATACATGGTAACTAGACACTCCTGTCTCTAATAATACATGGTAACTAGACACTCCTGTCTCTAATAATACATGGTAACTAGACACTCCTGTCTCTAGAATAATACATGGTAACTAGACACTCCTGTCTCTAATAATACATGGTAACTAGACACTCCTGTCTCTAATAATACATGGTAACTAGACACTCCTGTCTCTAATAATACATGGTAACTAGACACTCCTGTCTCTAATAATACATGGTAACTAGACACTCCTGTCTCTAATAATACATGGTAACTAGACACTCCTGTCTCTAATAATACATGGTAACTAGACACTCCTGTCTCTAGAATAATACATGGTAACTAGACACTCCTGTCTCTAATAATACATGGTAACTAGACACTCCTGTCTCTAATAATACATGGTAACTAGACACTCCTGTCTCTAATAATACATGGTAACTAGACACTCCTGTCTCTAATAATACATGGTAACTAGACACTCCTGTCTCTAGAATAATACATGGTAACTAGACACTCCTGTCTCTAATAATACATGGTAACTAGACACTCCTGTCTCTAATAATACATGGTAACTAGACACTCCTGTCTCCAATAATACATGGTAACTAGACACTCCTGTCTCTAATAATACATGGTAACTAGACACTCCTGTCTCTAATAATACATGGTAACTAGACACTCCTGTCTCTAATAATACATGGTAACTAGACACTCCTGTCTCTAATAATACATGGTAACTAGACACTCCTGTCTCTAATAATACATGGTAACTAGACACTCCTGTCTCTAATAATACATGGTAACTAGACACTCCTGTCTCTAATAATACATGGTAACTAGACACTCCTGTCTCTAATAATACATGGTAACTAGACACTCCTGTCTCTAATAATACATGGTAACTAGACACTCCTGTCTCTAATAATACATGGTAACTAGACACTCCTGTCTCTAATAATACATGGTAACTAGACACTCCTGTCTCTAATAATACATGGTAACTAGACACTCCTGTCTCTAATAATACATGGTAACTAGACACTCCTGTCTCTAATAATACATGGTAACTAGACACTCCTGTCTCTAGAATAATACATGGTAACTAGACACTCCTGTCTCTAATAATACATGGTAACTAGACACTCCTGTCTCTAATAATACATGGTAACTAGACACTCCTGTCTCTAATAATACATGGTAACTAGACACTCCTGTCTCTAATAATACATGGTAACTAGACACTCCTGTCTCTAATAATACATGGTAACTAGACACTCCTGTCTCAAATAATACATGGTAACTAGACACTCCTGTCTCTAATAATACATGGTAACTAGACACTCCTGTCTCTAATAATACATGGTAACTAGACACTCCTGTCTCTAATAATACATGGTAACTAGACACTCCTGTCTCTAAGAATACATGGTAACTAGACACTCCTGTCTCTAATAATACATGGTATCTAGACACTCCTGTCTCTAGAATAATACATGGTAACTAGACACTCCTGTCTCTAATAATACATGGTAACTAGACACTCCTGTCTCTAATAATACATGGTAACTAGACACTCCTGTCTCTAATAATACATGGTAACTAGACACTCCTGTCTCTAATAATACATGGTAACTAGACACTCCTGTCTCTAATAATACATGGTAACTAGACACTCCTGTCTCTAATAATACATGGTAACTAGACACTCCTGTCTCTAATAATACATGGTAACTAGACACTCCTGTCTCTAATAATACATGGTAACTAGACACTCCTGTCTCTAATAATACATGGTAACTAGACACTCCTGTCTCTAATAATACATGGTAACTAGACACTCCTGTCTCTAATAATACATGGTAACTAGACACTCCTGTCTCTAATAATACATGGTAACTAGACACTCCTGTCTCTAATAATACATGGTAACTAGACACTCCTGTCTCTAATAATACATGGTAACTAGACACTCCTGTCTCTAATAATACATGGTAACTAGACACTCCTGTCTCTAATAATACATGGTAACTAGACACTCCTGTCTCTAATAATACATGGTAACTAGACACTCCTGTCTCTAATAATACATGGTAACTAGACACTCCTGTCTCTAATAATACATGGTAACTAGACACTCCTGTCTCTAATAATACATGGTAACTAGACACTCCTGTCTCTAGAATAATACATGGTAACTAGACACTCCTGTCTCTAATAATACATGGTAACTAGACACTCCTGTCTCTAATAATACATGGTAACTAGACACTCCTGTCTCTAATAATACATGGTAACTAGACACTCCTGTCTCTAATAATACATGGTAACTAGACACTCCTGTCTCTAATAATACATGGTAACTAGACACTCCTGTCTCTAATAATACATGGTAACTAGACACTCCTGTCTCTAATAATACATGGTAACTAGACACTCCTGTCTCTAATAATACATGGTAACTAGACACTCCTGTCTCTAATAATACATGGTAACTAGACACTCCTGTCTCTAATAATACATGGTAACTAGACACTCCTGTCTCTAATAATACATGGTAACTAGACACTCCTGTCTCTAGAATAATACATGGTAACTAGACACTCCTGTCTCTAGAATAATACATGGTAACTAGACACTCCTGTCTCTAATAATACATGGTAACTAGACACTCCTGTCTCTAATAATACATGGTAACTAGACACTCCTGTCTCTAGAATAATACATGGTAACTAGACACTCCTGTCTCTAGAATAATACATGGTAACTAGACACTCCTGTCTCTAATAATACATGGTAACTAGACACTCCTGTCTCTAATAATACATGGTAACTAGACACTCCTGTCTCTAATAATACATGGTAACTAGACACTCCTGTCTCTAATAATACATGGTAACTAGACACTCCTGTCTCTAATAATACATGGTAACTAGACACTCCTGTCTCTAATAATACATGGTAACTAGACACTCCTGTCTCTAATAATACATGGTAACTAGACACTCCTGTCTCTAATAATACATGGTAACTAGACACTCCTGTCTCTAATAATACATGGTAACTAGACACTCCTGTCTCTAATAATACATGGTAACTAGACACTCCTGTCTCTAATAATACATGGTAACTAGACACTCCTGTCTCTAATAATACATGGTAACTAGACACTCCTGTCTCTAGAATAATACATGGTAACTAGACACTCCTGTCTCTAATAATACATGGTAACTAGACACTCCTGTCTCTAATAATACATGGTAACTAGACACTCCTGTCTCTAATAATACATGGTAACTAGACACTCCTGTCTCTAATAATACATGGTAACTAGACACTCCTGTCTCTAATAATACATGGTAACTAGACACTCCTGTCTCTAATAATACATGGTAACTAGACACTCCTGTCTCTAGAATAATACATGGTAACTAGACACTCCTGTCTCTAATAATACATGGTAACTAGACACCCCTGTCTCTAATAATACATGGTAACTAGACACTCCTGTCTCTAATAATACTTGGTAACTAGACACTCCTGTCTCTAATAATACATGGTAACTAGACACTCCTGTCTCTAATAATACATGGTAACTAGACACTCCTGTCTCTAATAATACATGGTAACTAGACACTCCTGTCTCTAATAATACATGGTAACTAGACACTCCTGTCTCTAATAATACATGGTAACTAGACACTCCTGTCTCTAATAATACATGGTAACTAGACACTCCTGTCTCTAATAATACATGGTAACTAGACACTCCTGTCTCTAATAATACATGGTAACTAGACACTCCTGTCTCTAGAATAATACATGGTAACTAGACACTCCTGTCTCTAGAATAATACATGGTAACTAGACACTCCTGTCTCTAATAATACATGGTAACTAGACACTCCTGTCTCTAATAATACATGGTAACTAGACACTCCTGTCTCTAATAATACATGGTAACTAGACACTCCTGTCTCTAATAATACATGGTAACTAGACACTCCTGTCTCTAATAATACATGGTAACTAGACACTCCTGTCTCTAATAATACATGGTAACTAGACACTCCTGTCTCTAATAATACATGGTAACTAGACACTCCTGTCTCTAATAATACATGGTAACTAGACACTCCTGTCTCTAATAATACATGGTAACTAGACACTCCTGTCTCTAATAATACATGGTAACTAGACACTCCTGTCTCTAATAATACATGGTAACTAGACACTCCTGTCTCTAATAATACATGGTAACTAGACACTCCTGTCTCTAATAATACATGGTAACTAGACACTCCTGTCTCTAGAATAATACATGGTAACTAGACACTCCTGTCTCTAATAATACATGGTAACTAGACACTCCTGTCTCTAATAATACATGGTAACTAGACACTCCTGTCTCTAATAATACATGGTAACTAGACACTCCTGTCTCTAATAATACATGGTAACTAGACACTCCTGTCTCTAATAATACATGGTAACTAGACACTCCTGTCTCTAATAATACATGGTAACTAGACACTCCTGTCTCTAATAATACATGGTAACTAGACACTCCTGTCTCTAATAATACATGGTAACTAGACACTCCTGTCTCTAATAATACATGGTAACTAGACACTCCTGTCTCTAATAATACATGGTAACTAGACACTCCTGTCTCTAATAATACATGGTAACTAGACACTCCTGTCTCTAGAATAATACATGGTAACTAGACACTACTGTCTCTAATAATACATGGTAACTAGAAACTCCTGTCTCTAAAATTACATGGTAACTAGACATTCCTGTCTCTAATAATACATGGTAACTAGACACTGCTGTCTCTAATAATACATGGCAACTAGACACTCCTGTCTCTAATAATACATGGTAACTAGACACTCCTGTCTCTAATAATACATGGTAACTAGACACTCCTGTCTCTAATAATACATGGTAACTAGACACTCCTGTCTCTAATAATACATGGTAACTAGACACTCCTGTCTCTAATAATACATGGTAACTAGACACTCCTGTCTCTAATAATACATGGTAACTAGACACTCCTGTCTCTAATAATACATGGTAACTAGACACTCCTGTCTCTAATAATACATGGTAACTAGACACTCCTGTCTCTAATAATACATGGTAACTAGACACTCCTGTCTCTAATAATACATGGTAACTAGACACTCCTGTCTCTAATAATACATGGTAACTAGACACTCCTGTCTCTAATAATACATGGTAACTAGACACTCCTGTCTCTAATAATACATGGTAACTAGACACTCCTGTCTCTAATAATACATGGTAACTAGACACTCCTGTCTCTAATAATACATGGTAACTAGACACTCCTGTCTCTAGAATAATACATGGTAACTAGACACTCCTGTCTCTAATAATACATGGTAACTAGACACTCCTGTCTCTAATAATACATGGTAACTAGACACTCCTGTCTCTAATAATACATGGTAACTAGACACTCCTGTCTCTAATAATACATGGTAACTAGACACTCCTGTCTCTAATAATACATGGTAACTAGACACTCCTGTCTCTAATAATACATGGTAACTAGACACTCCTGTCTCTAATAATACATGGTAACTAGACACTCCTGTCTCTAATAATACATGGTAACTAGACACTCCTGTCTCTAATAATACATGGTAACTAGACACTCCTGTCTCTAATAATACATGGTAACTAGACACTCCTGTCTCTAATAATACATGGTAACTAGACACTCCTGTCTCTAATAATACATGGTAACTAGACACTCCTGTCTCTAATAATACATGGTAACTAGACACTCCTGTCTCTAATAATACATGGTAACTAGACACTCCTGTCTCTAGAATAATACATGGTAACTAGACACTCCTGTCTCTAATAATACATGGTAACTAGACACTCCTGTCTCTAATAATACATGGTAACTAGACACTCCTGTCTCTAATAATACATGGTAACTAGCCACTCCTGTCTCTAATAATACATGGTAACTAGACACTCCTGTCTCTAATAATACATGGTAACTAGACACTCCTGTCTCTAATAATACATGGTAACTAGACACTCCTGTCTCTAATAATACATGGTAACTAGACACTCCTGTCTCTAATAATACATGTTAACTAGACACTCCTGTCTCTAATAATACATGGTAACTAGACACTCCTGTCTCTAATAATACATGGTAACTAGACACTCCTGTCTCTAATAATACATGGTAACTAGACACTCCTGTCTCTAGAATAATACATGGTAACTAGACACTCCTGTCTCTAATAATACATGGTAACTAGACACTCCTGTCTCTAATAATACATGGTAACTAGACACTCCTGTCTCTAATAATACATGGTAACTAGACACTCCTGTCTCTAATAATACATGGTAACTAGACACTCCTGTCTCTAATAATACATGGTAACTAGACACTCCTGTCTCTAATAATACATGGTAACTAGACACTCCTGTCTCTAATAATACATGGTAACTAGACACTCCTGTCTCTAATAATACATGGTAACTAGACACTCCTGTCTCTAATAATACATGGTAACTAGACACTCCTGTCTCTAGAATAACACATGGTAACTAGACACTCCTGTCTCTAATAATACATGGTAACTAGACACTCCTGTCTCTAATAATACATGGTAACTAGACACTCCTGTCTCTAATAATACATGGTAACTAGACACTCCTGTCTCTAATAATACATGGTAACTAGACACTCCTGTCTCTAATAATACATGGTAACTAGACACTCCTGTCTCTAATAATACATGGTAACTAGACACTCCTGTCTCTAATAATACATGGTAACTAGACACTCCTGTCTCTAGAATAATACATGGTAACTAGACACTCCTGTCTCTAATAATACATGGTAACTAGACACTCCTGTCTCTAATAATACATGGTAACTAGACACTCCTGTCTCTAATAATACATGGTAACTAGACACTCCTGTCTCTAATAATACATGGTAACTAGACACTCCTGTCTCTAATAATACATGGTAACTAGACACTCCTGTCTCTAATAATACATGGTAACTAGACACTCCTGTCTCTAATAATACATGGTAACTAGACACTCCTGTCTCTAGAATAATACATGGTAACTAGACACTCCTGTCTCTAATAATACATGGTAACTAGACACTCCTGTCTCTAATAATACATGGTAACTAGACACTCCTGTCTCTAATAATATATGGTAACTAGACACTCCTGTCTCTAATAATACATGGTAACTAGACACTCCTGTCTCTAATAATACATGGTAACTAGACACTCCTGTCTCTAATAATACATGGTAACTAGACACTCCTGTCTCTAATAATACATGGTAACTAGACACTCCTGTCTCTAATAATACATGGTAACTAGACACTCCTGTCTCTAGAATAATACATGGTAACTAGACACTCCTGTCTCTAATAATACATGGTAACTAGACACTCCTGTCTCTAATAATACATGGTAACTAGACACTCCTGTCTCTAATAATACATGGTAACTAGACACTCCTGTCTCTAATAATACATGGTAACTAGACACTCCTGTCTCTAATAATACATGGTAACTAGACACTCCTGTCTCTAATAATACATGGTAACTAGACACTCCTGTCTCTAATAATACATGGTAACTAGACACTCCTGTCTCTAATAATACATGGTAACTAGACACTCCTGTCTCTAATAATACATGGTAACTAGACACTCCTGTCTCTAATAATACATGGTAACTAGACACTCCTGTCTCTAATAATACATGGTAACTAGACACTCCTGTCTCTAGAATAACACATGGTAACTAGACACTCCTGTCTCTAATAATACATGGTAACTAGACACTCCTGTCTCTAATAATACATGGTAACTAGACACTCCTGTCTCTAATAATACATGGTAACTAGACACTCCTGTCTCTAATAATACATGGTAACTAGACACTCCTGTCTCTAATAATACATGGTAACTAGACACTCCTGTCTCTAATAATACATGGTAACTAGACACTCCTGTCTCTAGAATAATACATGGTAACTAGACACTCCTGTCTCTAATAATACATGGTAACTAGACACTCCTGTCTCTAATAATACATGGTAACTAGACACTCCTGTCTCTAATAATACATGGTAACTAGACACTCCTGTCTCTAATAATACATGGTAACTAGACACTCCTGTCTCTAATAATACATGGTAACTAGACACTCCTGTCTCTAATAATACATGGTAACTAGACACTCCTGTCTCTAATAATACATGGTAACTAGACACTCCTGTCTCTAGAATAATACATGGTAACTAGACACTCCTGTCTCTAATAATACATGGTAACTAGACACTCCTGTCTCTAATAATACATGGTAACTAGACACTCCTGTCTCTAATAATACATGGTAACTAGACACTCCTGTCTCTAATAATACATGGTAACTAGACACTCCTGTCTCTAATAATACATGGTAACTAGACACTCCTGTCTCTAATAGTACATGGTAACTAGACACTCCTGTCTCTAATAATACATGGTAACTAGACACTCCTGTCTCTAATAATACATGGTAACTAGACACTCCTGTCTCTAATAATACATGGTAACTAGACACTCCTGTCTCTAATAATACATGGTAACTAGACACTCCTGTCTCTAATAATACATGGTAACTAGACACTCCTGTCTCTAATAATACATGGGAACTAGACACTCCTGTCTCTAATAATACATGGTAACTAGACACTCCTGTCTCTAGAATAATACATGGTAACTAGACACTCCTGTCTCTAATAATACATGGTAACTAGACACTCCTGTCTCTAATAATACATGGTAACTAGACACTCCTGTCTCTAATAATACATGGTACCTAGACACTCCTGTCTCTAATAATACATGGTAACTAGACACTCATGTCTCTAATAATACATGGTAACTAGACACTCCTGTCTCTAATAATACATGGTAACTAGACACTCCTGTCTCTAATAATACATGGTAACTAGACACTCCTGTCTCTAATAATACATGGTAACTAGACACTCCTGTCTCTAATAATACATGGTAACTAGACACTCCTGTCTCTAGAATAATACATGGTAACTAGACACTCCTGTCTCTAATAATACATGGTAACTAGACACTCCTGTCTCTAATAATACATGGTAACTAGACACTCCTGTCTCTAATAATACATGGTAACTAGACACTCTTGTCTCTAATAATACATGGTAACTAGACACTCCTGTCTCTAATAATACATGGTAACTAGACACTCCTGTCTCTAATAATACATGGTAACTAGACACTCCTGTCTCTAATAATACATGGTAACTAGACACTCCTGTCTCTAATAATACATGGTAACTAGACACTCCTGTCTCTAATAATACATGGTAACTAGACACTCCTGTCTCTAATAATACATGGTAACTAGACACTCCTGTCTCTAATAATATATGGTAACTAGACACTCCTGTCTCTAATAATACATGGTAACTAGACACTCCTGTCTCTAATAATACATGGTAACTAGACACTCCTGTCTCTAATAATACATGGTAACTAGACACTCCTGTCTCTAGAATAACACATGGTAACTAGACACTCCTGTCTCTAATAATACATGGTACCTAGACACTCCTGTCTCTAATAATACATGGTAACTAGACACTCCTGTCTCTAGAATAATACATGGTAACTAGACACTCCTGTCTCTAATAATACATGGTAACTAGACACTCCTGTCTCTAATAATACATGGTAACTAGACACTCCTGTCTCTAATAATACATGGTAACTAGACACTCCTGTCTCTAATAATACATGGTAACTAGACACTCCTGTCTCTAATAATACATGGTAACTAGACACTCCTGTCTCTAATAATACATGGTAACTAGACACTCCTGTCTCTAGAATAATACATGGTAACTAGACACTCCTGTCTCTAGAATAATACATGGTAACTAGACACTCCTGTCTCTAATAATACATGGTAACTAGACACTCCTGTCTCTAATAATACATGGTAACTAGACACTCCTGTCTCTAATAATACATGGTAACTAGACACTCCTGTCTCTAATAATACATGGTAACTAGACACTCCTGTCTCTAATAATACGTGGTAACTAGACACTCCTGTCTCTAATAATACATGGTAACTAGACACTCCTGTCTCTAATAATACATGGTAACTAGACACTCCTGTCTCTAATAATACATGGTAACTAGACACTCCTGTCTCTAATAATACATGGTAACTAGACACTCCTGTCTCTAATAATACATGGTAACTAGACACTCCTGTCTCTAATAATACATGGTAACTAGACACTCCTGTCTCTAATAATACATGGTAACTAGACACTCCTGTCTCTAATAATACATGGTAACTAGACACTCCTGTCTCTAATAATACATGGTAACTAGACACTCCTGTCTCTAATAATACATGGTAACTAGACACTCCTGTCTCTAATAATATATGGTAACTAGACACTCCTGTCTCTAATAATACATGGTAACTAGACACTCCTGTCTCTAATAATACATGGTAACTAGACACTCCTGTCTCTAATAATACATGGTAACTAGACACTCCTGTCTCTAGAATAACACATGGTAACTAGACACTCCTGTCTCTAATAATACATGGTACCTAGACACTCCTGTCTCTAATAATACATGGTAACTAGACACTCCTGTCTCTAGAATAATACATGGTAACTAGACACTCCTGTCTCTAATAATACATGGTAACTAGACACTCCTGTCTCTAATAATACATGGTAACTAGACACTCCTGTCTCTAATAATACATGGTAACTAGACACTCCTGTCTCTAATAATACATGGTAACTAGACACTCCTGTCTCTAATAATACATGGTAACTAGACACTCCTGTCTCTAATAATACATGGTAACTAGACACTCCTGTCTCTAGAATAATACATGGTAACTAGACACTCCTGTCTCTAGAATAATACATGGTAACTAGACACTCCTGTCTCTAATAATACATGGTAACTAGACACTCCTGTCTCTAATAATACATGGTAACTAGACACTCCTGTCTCTAATAATACATGGTAACTAGACACTCCTGTCTCTAATAATACATGGTAACTAGACACTCCTGTCTCTAATAATACGTGGTAACTAGACACTCCTGTCTCTAATAATACATGGTAACTAGACACTCCTGTCTCTAATAATACATGGTAACTAGACACTCCTGTCTCTAATAATACATGGTAACTAGACACTCCTGTCTCTAATAATACGTGGTAACTAGACACTCCTGTCTCTAATAATACATGGTAACTAGACACTCCTGTCTCTAATAATACATGGTAACTAGACACTCCTGTCTCTAATAATACATGGTAACTAGACACTCCTGTCTCTAGAATAATACATGGTAACTAGACACTCCTGTCTCTAATAATACATGGTAACTAGACACTCCTGTCTAGAATAATACATGGTAACTAGACACTCCTGTCTAGAATAATACATGGTAACTAGACACTCCTGTCTCTAATAATACATGGTAACTAGACACTCCTGTCTCTAATAATACATGGTAACTAGACACTCCTGTCTCTAATAATACATGGTAACTAGACACTCCTGTCTCTAATAATACATGGTAACTAGACACTCCTGTCTCTAGAATAATACATGGTAACTAGTGGTGGGTAGTTCTGTCACGGCCGTCGTCGGAAGGAGACCAAGGTGCAGCGTCGTAAGCGTACATTTTCCTTTATTATATTTAAATGTCGCCAAGAAAACCAGAAACAAAGAAACAACCGTGAAGCTTAACAGGGCTATAGTGCCACTAACAAAGTCATCTACCCAGAAACACCAAAGGAAAAAAGGCTGCCTAAGTATGATTCCCAATCAGAGACAACGAAGGACAGCTGTCCCTGATTGAGAACCATACCCGGCCAAAACATAGAAATACAAAACATAGAAAAAAAGAACATAGAATGCCCACCCAAATCAAACCCTGACCAAACCAAAATAGAGACATAAAAAATGCTCTCTAAGGTCAGGGCGTGCCAAACACATTATGTTGGCTTCTCTTTAAATAGCAGGATACGGCGAACCACATCTCCCTATTACAAGATGATTGGCCATTTATTCAAAAATAATGTATCTCTTCCCTGCCCCAGTCCCTTTAAAGACACTCCAGACGTTGTAGATGCTGCATCCCAGGGCTGTGACAGACATGGTTAATCTGCAGGCTCTCCTCTACTGCAGACCGATTAGATCTCCCCCCGCAGCAATTCAAGGGAACTTACATTTTCCAAACGAGTTGCGCCGCCTGCACAAATGATGTAGCCACACGACATCAACTGTTAAATAAGCCTTTGGACCCCGGCTATCTATTCTACTTCACCACAGCCACTGTAAAGTCTACTCTTCCATAAAAATCGTATTTTCCACACCCGTTCAGGTAAACACTCCAGGGATATTCTGTGTTGCTCATTTAAATTTGTAATGTAGATGGCTCTTTGCCACAACTAGACAGGGTACCTGGAGTGCATCCTGGCATGAGAGTAGTTGGCTGTAATAAATGCATGAGATATGTGATGTACTGTAGGAGGATGGAAACGCCCAGCTGCTTTTCCAGGTCTGAATACAATCAGTGCAGTATCTCTGGGAATACAGTGCAGTATCTCTGGAAATACAGTGCAGTATCTCTGGAAATACAGTGCAGTATCTCTGGGAATACAGTGCAGTCTCTCGGGAAATACAGTGCGGTATCTCTGGAAATACAGTGCAGTATCTCTGGGAATACAGTGCAGTATCTCTGTAAATACAGTGCAGTATCTCTGGAAATACAGTGCAGTATCTCTGGAAATACAGTGCAGTATCTCTGGGAATACAGTGCAGTATCTCTGGAAATACAGTGCGGTATCTCTGGAAATACAGTGCGGTATCTCTGGAAATACAGTGCGGTATCTCTGGAAATACAGTGCGGTATCTCTGGAAATACAGTGCGGTATCTCTGGAAATACAGTGCGGTATCTCTGGGAATACAGTGCAGTATCTCTGGGAATACAGTGCAGTATCTCTGGAAATACAGTGCAGTATCTCTGGAAATACAGTGCAGTATCTCTGGGAATACAGTGCAGTATCTCTGGAAATACAGTGCAGTATCTCTGGGAATACAGTGCAGTATCTCTGGAAATACAGTGCAGTATCTCTGGGAATACAGTGCAGTATCTCTGGAAATACAGTGCAGTATCTCTGGAAATACAGTGCAGTATCTCTGGAAATACAGTGCAGTATCTCTGGGAATACAGTGCAGTATCTCTGGGAATACAGTGCAGTATCTCTGGAAATACAGTGGAGTATCTCTGGAAATACAGTGCGGTATCTCTGGGAATACAGTGCGGTATCTCTGGGAATACAGTGCGGTATCTCTGGAAATACAGTGCGGTATCTCTGGAAATACAGTGCAGTATCTCTGGGAATACAGTGCAGTATCTCTGGAAATACAGTGCAGTATCTCTGGGAATACAGTGCAGTATCTCTGGGAATACAGTGCAGTATCTCTGGGAATACAGTGCAGTATCTCTGGGAATACAGTGCAGTATCTCTGGAAATACAGTGCAGTATATCTGGAAATACAGTGCAGTATCTCTGGAAATACAGTGCAGTATCTCTGGAAATACAGTGCAGTATCTCTGGAAATACAGGGCAGTATCTCTGGGAATACAGTGCAGTATCTCTGGGAATACAGTGCGGTATCTCTGGGAATGCAGTGCAGTATCTCTGGAAATACATCTGGGTGTATTAGATACAACCTAGATATTTATCTGATTTAACAGTAAATGATGGACAAATTAAAATATACAGTAAAAATATAGAACAGCATTAATATATTGTTCACGGGTGGCTGGTGTCAACTTAATTTGGGAGGATGGGCTCATCGTAATGGCTGGAAGGGAGTTGTTGGAATGGTATCAAGCACATGGAACACATGCTTTCAAAGTGTCTGATACCCATTCACAGCTGTTATCATGAGCCCTTCTCCCCTCAGCAGCCGCCACCGGAATTATTATGCTAAATGTTTCCTACGACATCAATATTCTACACAGCATTTCAATGACAAGCCATACACAAAAACTGAAAATTGTTCAATTTATATAAATTATATAATTTTTTATAAGAAAAAAACACGTTTTTAAATGGTTTGATTGATTACTTGTCCGTAGTCTACAGTTGATTGGATAAATCAATGCTATATGAGTGTCTATAGTTTACAGGAGGTTGATACATTAGAGAGACAGCTCTGTGGTACTCAGTATACAGGTTGATTAGAGAGACAGCTCTGTGGTACTCAGTATGCAGGTTGATTAGAGACAGCTCTGTGGTACTCAGTATGCAGGTTGATTAGAGACAGCTCTGTGGTACTCAGTATGCAGGTTGATTAGAGACAGCTCTGTGGTACTCAGTATGCAGGCTGATTAGAGACAGCTCTGTGGTACTCAGTATGCAGGTTGATTAGAGACAGTTCTGTGGTACTCAGTATGCAGGTTGATTAGAGACAGCTCTGTGGTACTCAGTATGCAGGTTGATTAGAGACAGCTCTGTGGTACTCAGTATACAGGTTGATTAGAGACAGCTCTGTGGTACTCAGTATGCAGGTTGATTAGAGACAGCTCTGTGGTACTCAGTATACAGGTTGATTAGAGACAGCTCTGTGGTACTCAGTATGCAGGTTGATTAGAGACAGCTCTGTGGTACTCAGTATACAGGTTTATTAGAGAGACAGCTCTGTGGTACTCAGTATGCAGGTTGATTAGAGAGACAGCTCTGTGGTACTCAGTATGCAGGTTGATTAGAGACAGCTCTGTGGTACTCAGTATGCAGGTTGATTGGAGAGACAGCTCTGTGGTACTCAGTATACAGGTTGATTAGAGAGACAGCTCTGTGGTACTCAGTATACAGGTTGATTAGAGACAGCTCTGTGGTACTCAGTATACTGGTTGATTAGAGACAGCTCTGTTGTACTCAGTATACAGGTTGATTAGAGAAAGCTCTGTGGTACTCAGTATGCAGTTTGATTAGAGACAGCTCTGTGGTACTCAGTATGCAGGTTGATTAGAGACAGCTCTGTGGTACTCAGTATGCAGGTTGATTAGAGACAGCTCTGTGGTACTCAGTATACAGGTTGATTAGAGACAGCTCTGTGATACTCAGCATGCAGGTTGATTAGAGACAGCTCTGTGGTACTCAGTATGCAGGTTGATTAGACACAGCTCTGTGGTACTCAGTATACAGGTTGATTAGAGAGACAGCTCTGTGGTACTCAGTATACAGGTTGATTAGAGAGACAGCTCTGTGGTACTCAGTATGCAGGTTGATTAGAGACAGCTCTGTGGTACTCAGCATGCAGGTTGATTAGAGACAGCTCTGTGGTACTCAGTATACAGGTTGATTAGAGACAGCTCTGTGGTACTCAGTATACAGGCTGATTAGAGACAGCTCTGTGGTACTCAGTATACAGGTTGATTAGAGACAGCTCTGTGGTACTCAGTATGCAGGTTGATTAGAGACAGCTCTGTGGTACTCAGTATACAGGTTGATTAGAGACAGCTATGTGATACTCAGCATGCAGGTTGATTAGAGACAGCTCTGTGGTACTCAGTATGCAGGTTGATTAGACATAGCTCTGTGGTACTCAGTATACAGGTTGATTAGAGAGACAGCTCTGTGGTACTCAGTATACAGGTTGATTAGAGAGACAGTTCTGTGGTACTCAGTATGCAGGTTGATTAGAGACAGCTCTGTGGTACTCAGCATGCAGGTTGATTAGAGACAGCTCTGTGGTACTCAGTATGCCTGTTGATTAGACACAGCTCTGTGGTACTCAGTATACAGGTTGATTAGAGACAGCTCTGTGGTACTCAGTATGCAGGTTGATTACAGACAGCTCTGTGGTACTCAGTATACAGGTTGATTAGAGACAGCTCTGTGGTACTCAGTATGCAGGCTGATTAGAGACAGCTCTGTGGTACTCAGTATACAGGTTGATTAGAGACAGCTCTGTGGTACTCAGTATGCAGGTTGATTAGAGACAGCTCTGTGGTACTCAGTATACAGGTTGATTAGAGAGACAGCTCTGTGGTACTCAGTATGCAGGTTGATTAGACACAGCTCTGTGGTACTCAGTATACAGGTTGATTAGAGAGACAGCTCTGTGGTACTCAGTATACAGGTTGATTAGAGACAGCTCTGTGATACTCAGCATGCAGGTTGATTAGAGACAGCTCTGTGGTACTCAGTATGCAGGTTGATTAGACACAGCTCTGTGGTACTCAGTATACAGGTTGATGAGAGAGACAGCTCTGTGGTACTCAGTATACAGGTTGATTAGAGAGACAGCTCTGTGGTACTCAGTATGCAGGTTGATTAGAGACAGCTCTGTGGTACTCAGCATGCAGGTTGATTAGAGACAGCTCTGTGGTACTCAGTATACAGGTTGATTAGAGACAGCTCTGTGGTACTCAGTATACAGGCTGATTAGAGACAGCTCTGTGGTACTCAGTATACAGGTTGATTAGAGACAGCTCTGTGGTACTCAGTATGCAGGTTGATTAGAGACAGCTCTGTGGTACTCAGTATACAGGTTGATTAGAGACAGCTCTGTGATACTCAGCATGCAGGTTGATTAGAGACAGCTCTGTGGTACTCAGTATGCAGGTTGATTAGACATAGCTCTGTGGTACTCAGTATACAGGTTGATTAGAGAGACAGCTCTGTGGTACTCAGTATACAGGTTGATTAGAGAGACAGTTCTGTGGTACTCAGTATGCAGGTTGATTAGAGACAGCTCTGTGGTACTCAGCATGCAGGTTGATTAGAGACAGCTCTGTGGTACTCAGTATGCAGGTTGATTAGACACAGCTCTGTGGTACTCAGTATACAGGTTGATTAGAGACAGCTCTGTGGTACTCAGTATGCAGGTTGATTACAGACAGCTCTGTGGTACTCAGTATACAGGTTGATTAGAGACAGCTCTGTGGTACTCAGTATGCAGGCTGATTAGAGACAGCTATGTGGTACTCAGTATACAGGTTGATTAGAGACAGCTCTGTGGTACTCAGTATGCAGGTTGATTAGAGACAGCTCTGTGGTACTCAGTATACAGGTTGATTAGAGAGACAGCTCTGTGGTACTCAGTATGCAGGTTGATTAGACACAGCTCTGTGGTACTCAGTATACAGGTTGATTAGAGAGACAGCTCTGTGGTACTCAGTATACAGGTTGATTAGAGAGACAGCTCTGTGGTACTCAGTATACAGGTTGATTAGAGACAGCTCTGTAGTACTCAGTTTACAGGTTGATTAGAGACAGCTCTGTGGTACTCAGTATGCAGGTTGATTAGAGACAGCTCTGTGGTACTCAGTATACGGGTTGATTAGAGACAGCTCTGTGGTACTCAGTATACAGGCTGATTAGAGACAGCTCTGTGGTACTCAGTATACAGGTTGATTAGAGACAGCTCTGTGGTACTCAGTATGCAGGTTGATTAGAAACAGCTCTGTGGTACTCAGTATACAGGTTGATTAGAGACAGCTCTGTGATACTCAGCATGCAGGTTTATTAGAGACAGCTCTGTGGTACTCAGTATGCAGGTTGATTAGACATAGCTCTGTGGTACTCAGTATACAGGTTGATTAGAGAGACAGCTCTGTGGTACTCAGTATACAAGTTGATTAGAGAGACAGTTCTGTGGTACTCAGTATGCAGGTTGATTAGAGACAGCTCTGTGGTACTCAGCATGCAGGTTGATTAGAGACAGCTCTGTGGTACTCAGTATGCAGGTTGATTAGACACAGCTCTGTGGTACTCAGTATACAGGTTGATTAGAGACAGCTCTGTGGTACTCAGTATGCAGGTTGATTACAGACAGCTCTGTGGTACTCAGTATACAGGTTGATTAGAGACAGCTCTGTGGTACTCAGTATGCAGGCTGATTAGAGACAGCTCTGTGGTACTCAGTATACAGGTTGATTAGAGACAGCTCTGTGGTACTCAGTATACAGGTTGATTAGAGAGACAGCTCTGTGGTACTCAGTATACAGGTTGATTAGACACAGCTCTGTGGTACTCAGTATACAGGTTGATTAGAGAGACAGCTCTGTGGTACTCAGTATACAGGTTGATTAGAGAGACAGCTCTGTGGTACTCAGTATGCAGGTTGATTAGAGAGACAGCTCTGTGGTACTCAGTATACAGGTTGATTAGAGAGACAGCTCTGTGGTACTCAGCATGCAGGTTGATTAGAGACAGATCTGTGGTACTCAGTATGCAGGTTGATTAGACACAGCTCTGTGGTACTCAGTATACAGGTTGATTAGAGAGACAGCTCTGTGGTACTCAGTATACAGGTTGATTAGAGAGACAGCTCTGTGGTACTCAGTATGCAGGTTGATTAGAGACAGCTCTGTGGTACTCAGTATACTGGTTGATTAGAGACAGCTCTGTGGTACTCAGTATACAGGTTGATTAGAGACAGCTCTGTGGTACTCAGCATACAGGTTGATTAGAGAGACAGATCTGTGGTACTCAGTATACAGGTTGATTAGAGACAGCTCTGTGGTACTCAGTATGCAGGTTGATTAGAGACAGCTCTGTGGTACTCAGTATACAGGTTGATTAGAGACAGCTCTGTGGTACTCAGTATGCAGGTTGATTAGAGACAGCTCTGTGGTACTCAGTATACAGGTTGATTAGAGAGACAGCTCTGTGGTACTCAGTATACAGGTTGATTAGAGACAGCTCTGTGGTACTCAGTATACAGGCTGATTAGAGACAGCTCTGTGGTACTCAGTATACAGGTTGATTAGAGACAGCTCTGTGGTACTCAGTATGCAGGTTGATTAGAGACAGCTCTGTGGTACTCAGTATACAGGTTGATTAGAGACAGCTCTGTGATACTCAGCATGCAGGTTGATTAGAGACAGCTCTGTGGTACTCAGTATGCAGGTTGATTAGACACAGCTCTGTGGTACTCAGTATACAGGTTGATTAGAGAGACAGCTCTGTGGTACTCAGTATACAGGTTGATTAGAGAGACAGCTCTGTGGTACTCAGTATGCAGGTTGATTAGAGACAGCTCTGTGGTACTCAGCATGCAGGTTGATTAGAGACAGCTCTGTGGTACTCAGTATACAGGTTGATTAGAGACAGCTCTGTGGTACTCAGTATACAGGCTGATTAGAGACAGCTCTGTGGTACTCAGTATACAGGTTGATTAGAGACAGCTCTGTGGTACTCAGTATGCAGGTTGATTAGAGACAGCTCTGTGGTACTCAGTATACAGGTTGATTAGAGACAGCTCTGTGATACTCAGCATGCAGGTTGATTAGAGACAGCTCTGTGGTACTCAGTATGCAGGTTGATTAGACATAGCTCTGTGGTACTCAGTATACAGGTTGATTAGAGAGACAGCTCTGTGGTACTCAGTATACAGGTTGATTAGAGAGACAGTTCTGTGGTACTCAGTATGCAGGTTGATTAGAGACAGCTCTGTGGTACTCAGCATGCAGGTTGATTAGAGACAGCTCTGTGGTACTCAGTATGCAGGTTGATTAGACACAGCTCTGTGGTACTCAGTATACAGGTTGATTAGAGACAGCTCTGTGGTACTCAGTATGCAGGTTGATTACAGACAGCTCTGTGGTACTCAGTATACAGGTTGATTAGAGACAGCTCTGTGGTACTCAGTATGCAGGCTGATTAGAGACAGCTCTGTGGTACTCAGTATACAGGTTGATTAGAGACAGCTCTGTGGTACTCAGTATGCAGGTTGATTAGAGACAGCTCTGTGGTACTCAGTATACAGGTTGATTAGAGAGACAGCTCTGTGGTACTCAGTATGCAGGTTGATTAGACACAGCTCTGTGGTACTCAGTATACAGGTTGATTAGAGAGACAGCTCTGTGGTACTCAGTATACAGGTTGAGTAGAGACAGCTCTGTGATACTCAGCATGCAGGTTGATTAGAGACAGCTCTGTGGTACTCAGTATGCAGGTTGATTAGACACAGCTCTGTGGTACTCAGTATACAGGTTGATTAGAGAGACAGCTCTGTGGTACTCAGTATACAGGTTGATTAGAGAGACAGCTCTGTGGTACTCAGTATGCAGGTTGATTAGAGACAGCTCTGTGGTACTCAGCATGCAGGTTGATTAGAGACAGCTCTGTGGTACTCAGTATACAGGTTGATTAGAGACAGCTCTGTGGTACTCAGTATACAGGCTGATTAGAGACAGCTCTGTGGTACTCAGTATACAGGTTGATTAGAGACAGCTCTGTGGTACTCAGTATGCAGGTTGATTAGAGACAGCTCTGTGGTACTCAGTATACAGGTTGATTAGAGACAGCTCTGTGATACTCAGCATGCAGGTTGATTAGAGACAGCTCTGTGGTACTCAGTATGCAGGTTGATTAGACATAGCTCTGTGGTACTCAGTATACAGGTTGATTAGAGAGACAGCTCTGTGGTACTCAGTATACAGGTTGATTAGAGAGACAGTTCTGTGGTACTCAGTATGCAGGTTGATTAGAGACAGCTCTGTGGTACTCAGCATGCAGGTTGATTAGAGACAGCTCTGTGGTACTCAGTATGCAGGTTGATTAGACACAGCTCTGTGGTACTCAGTATACAGGTTGATTAGAGACAGCTCTGTGGTACTCAGTATGCAGGTTGATTACAGACAGCTCTGTGGTACTCAGTATACAGGTTGATTAGAGACAGCTCTGTGGTACTCAGTATGCAGGCTGATTAGAGACAGCTCTGTGGTACTCAGTATACAGGTTGATTAGAGACAGCTCTGTGGTACTCAGTATGCAGGTTGATTAGAGACAGCTCTGTGGTACTCAGTATACAGGTTGATTAGAGAGACAGCTCTGTGGTACTCAGTATGCAGGTTGATTAGACACAGCTCTGTGGTACTCAGTATACAGGTTGATTAGAGAGACAGCTCTGTGGTACTCAGTATACAGGTTGATTAGAGAGACAGCTCTGTGGTACTCAGTATACAGGTTGATTAGAGACAGCTCTGTAGTACTCAGTTTACAGGTTGATTAGAGACAGCTCTGTGGTACTCAGTATGCAGGTTGATTAGAGACAGCTCTGTGGTACTCAGTATACAGGTTGATTAGAGACAGCTCTGTGGTACTCAGTATACAGGCTGATTAGAGACAGCTCTGTGGTACTCAGTATACAGGTTGATTAGAGACAGCTCTGTGGTACTCAGTATGCAGGTTGATTAGAAACAGCTCTGTGGTACTCAGTATACAGGTTGATTAGAGACAGCTCTGTGATACTCAGCATGCAGGTTGATTAGAGACAGCTCTGTGGTACTCAGTATGCAGGTTGATTAGACATAGCTCTGTGGTACTCAGTATACAGGTTGATTAGAGAGACAGCTCTGTGGTACTCAGTATACAGGTTGATTAGAGAGACAGTTCTGTGGTACTCAGTATGCAGGTTGATTAGAGACAGCTCTGTGGTACTCAGCATGCAGGTTGATTAGAGACAGCTCTGTGGTACTCAGTATGCAGGTTGATTAGACACAGCTCTGTGGTACTCAGTATACAGGTTGATTAGAGACAGCTCTGTGGTACTCAGTATGCAGGTTGATTACAGACAGCTCTGTGGTACTCAGTATACAGGTTGATTAGAGACAGCTCTGTGGTACTCAGTATGCAGGCTGATTAGAGACAGCTCTGTGGTACTCAGTATACAGGTTGATTAGAGACAGCTCTGTGGTACTCAGTATGCAGGTTGATTAGAGACAGCTCTGTGGTACTCAGTATACAGGTTGATTAGAGAGACAGCTCTGTGGTACTCAGTATGCAGGTTGATTAGACACAGCTCTGTGGTACTCAGTATACAGGTTGATTAGAGAGACAGCTCTGTGGTACTCAGTATACAGGTTGATTAGAGAGACAGCTCTGTGGTACTCAGTATACAGGTTGATTAGAGACAGCTCTGTAGTACTCAGTTTACAGGTTGATTAGAGACAGCTCTGGGGTACTCAGTATGCAGGTTGATTAGAGACAGCTCTGTGGTACTCAGTATACAGGTTGATTAGAGACAGCTCTGTGGTACTCAGTATACAGGCTGATTAGAGACAGCTCTGTGGTACTCAGTATACAGGTTGATTAGAGACAGCTCTGTGGTACTCAGTATGCAGGTTGATTAGAAACAGCTCTGTGGTACTCAGTATACAGGTTGATTAGAGACAGCTCTGTGATACTCAGCATGCAGGTTTATTAGAGACAGCTCTGTGGTACTCAGTATGCAGGTTGATTAGACATAGCTCTGTGGTACTCAGTATACAGGTTGATTAGAGAGACAGCTCTGTGGTACTCAGTATACAAGTTGATTAGAGAGACAGTTCTGTGGTACTCAGTATACAGGTTGATTAGAGAGACAGCTCTGTGGTACTCAGTATACAGGTTGATTAGAGAGACAGTTCTGTGGTACTCAGTATGCAGGTTGATTAGAGACAGCTCTGTGGTACTCAGCATGCAGGTTGATTAGAGACAGCTCTGTGGTACTCAGTATGCAGGTTGATTAGAGACAGCTCTGTGATACTCAGCATGCAGGTTTATTAGAGACAGCTCTGTGGTACTCAGTATGCAGGTTGATTAGACATAGCTCTGTGGTACTCAGTATACAGGTTGATTAGAGAGACAGCTCTGTGGTACTCAGTATACAAGTTGATTAGAGAGATAGTTCTGTGGTACTCAGTATGCAGGTTGATTAGAGACAGCTCTGTGGTACTCAGCATGCAGGTTGATTAGAGACAGCTCTGTGGTACTCAGTATGCAGGTTGATTAGACACAGCTCTGTGGTACTCAGTATACAGGTTGATTAGAGACAGCTCTGTGGTACTCAGTATGCAGGTTGATTACAGACAGCTCTGTGGTACTCAGTATACAGGTTGATTAGAGACAGCTCTGTGGTACTCAGTATGCAGGCTGATTAGAGACAGCTCTGTGGTACTCAGTATACAGGTTGATTAGAGACAGCTCTGTGGTACTCAGTATACAGGTTGATTAGAGAGACAGCTCTGTGGTACTCAGTATACAGGTTGATTAGACACAGCTCTGTGGTACTCAGTATACAGGTTGATTAGAGAGACAGCTCTGTGGTACTCAGTATACAGGTTGATTAGAGAGACAGCTCTGTGGTACTCAGTATGCAGGTTGATTAGAGAGACAGCTCTGTGGTACTCAGTATACAGGTTGATTAGAGAGACAGCTCTGTGGTACTCAGCATGCAGGTTGATTAGAGACAGCTCTGTGGTACTCAGTATGCAGGTTGATTAGACACAGCTCTGTGGTACTCAGTATACAGGTTGATTAGAGAGACAGCTCTGTGGTACTCAGTATACAGGTTGATTAGAGAGACAGCTCTGTGGTACTCAGTATGCAGGTTGATTAGAGACAGCTCTGTGGTACTCAGTATACTGGTTGATTAGAGACAGCTCTGTGGTACTCAGTATACAGGTTGATTAGAGACAGCTCTGTGGTACTCAGCATACAGGTTGATTAGAGAGACAGATCTGTGGTACTCAGTATACAGGTTGATTAGAGACAGCTCTGTGGTACTCAGTATGCAGGTTGATTAGAGACAGCTCTGTGGTACTCAGTATACAGGTAGATTAGAGACAGCTCTGTGGTACTCAGTATACAGGCTGATTAGAGACAGCTCTGTGGTACTCAGTATACAGGTAGATTAGAGACAGCTCTGTGGTACTCAGTATACAGGTTGATTAGAGAGACAGCTCTGTGGTACTCAGTATACAGGTTGATTAGAGACAGCTCTGTGGTACTCAGTATACAGGTTGATTAGAGAGACAGCTCTGTGGTACTCAGTATGCAGGTTGATTAGACACAGCTCTGTGGTACTCAGTATACAGGTTGATTAGAGAGACAGCTCTGTGGTACTCAGTATGCAGGTTGATTAGAGACAGCTCTGTGGTACTCAGTATGCAGGTTGATTAGAGACAGCTCTGTGGTACTCAGTATGCAGGCTGATTAGAGACAGCTCTGTGGTACTCAGTATGCAGGTTGATTAGACACAGCTCTGTGGTACTCAGTATACAGGTTGATTAGAGACAGCTCTGTGGTACTCAGTATGCAGGTTGATTACAGACAGCTCTGTGGTACTCAGTATACAGGTTGATTAGAGACAGCTCTGTGGTACTCAGTATGCAGGCTGATTAGAGACAGCTCTGTGGTACTCAGTATACAGGTTGATTAGAGACAGCTCTGTGGTACTCAGTATACAGGTTGATTAGAGACATCTCTGTGGTACTCAGTATACAGGCTGATTAGAGACAGCTCTGTGGTACTCAGTATACAGGTTGATTAGAGACAGCTCTGTGGTACTCAGTATGCAGGTTGATTAGAGACAGCTCTGTGGTACTCAGTATACAGGTTGATTAGAGACAGCTCTGTGATACTCAGCATGCAGGTTGATTAGAGACAGCTCTGTGGTACTCAGTATGCAGGTTGATTAGAGAGACAGCTCTGTTGTACTCAGTATACAGGTTGATTAGAGAGACAGTTCTGTGGTACTCAGTATGCAGGTTGATTAGAGACAGCTCTGTGGTACTCAGCATGCAGGTTGATTAGAGACAGCTCTGTGGTACTCAGTATGCAGGTTGATTAGACACAGCTCTGTGGTACTCAGTATACAGGTTGATTAGAGACAGCTCTGTGGTACTCAGTATGCAGGTTGATTACAGACAGCTCTGTGGTACTCAGTATACAGGTTGATTAGAGACAGCTCTGTGGTACTCAGTATGCAGGCTGATTAGAGACAGCTCTGTGGTACTCAGTATACAGGTTGATTAGAGACAGCTCTTTGGTACTCAGTATACAGGTTGATTAGAGAGACAGCTCTGTGGTACTCAGTATACAGGTTGATTAGACACAGCTCTGTGGTACTCAGTATACAGGTTGATTAGAGAGACAGCTCTGTGGTACTCAGTATACAGGTTGATTAGAGAGACAGCTCTGTGGTACTCAGTATGCAGGTTGATTAGAGAGACAGCTCTGTGGTACTCAGTATACAGGTTGATTAGAGAGACAGCTCTGTGGTACTCAGCATGCAGGTTGATTAGAGACAGCTCTGTGGTACTCAGTATGCAGGTTGATTAGACACAGCTCTGTGGTACTCAGTATACAGGTTGATTAGAGAGACAGCTCTGTGGTACTCAGTATACAGGTTGATTAGAGAGACAGCTCTGTGGTACTCAGTATGCAGGTTGATTAGAGACAGCTCTGTGGTACTCAGTATACTGGTTGATTAGAGACAGCTCTGTGGTACTCAGTATACAGGTTGATTAGAGACAGCTCTGTGGTACTCAGCATACAGGTTGATTAGAGAGACAGATCTGTGGTACTCAGTATACAGGTTGATTAGAGACAGCTCTGTGGTACTCAGTATGCAGGTTGATTAGAGACAGCTCTGTGGTACTCAGTATACAGGTAGATTAGAGACAGCTCTGTGGTACTCAGTATACAGGCTGATTAGAGACAGCTCTGTGGTACTCAGTATACAGGTAGATTAGAGACAGCTCTGTGGTACTCAGTATACAGGTTGATTAGAGAGACAGCTCTGTGGTACTCAATATACAGGTTGATTAGAGAGACAGCTCTGTGGTACTCAGTATGCAGGTTGATTAGAGAGACAGCTCTGTGGTACTCAGTATACAGGTTGATTAGAGACAGCTCTGTGGTACTCAGTATACAGGTTGATTAGAGAGACAGCTCTGTGGTACTCAGTATGCAGGTTGATTAGACACAGCTCTGTGGTACTCAGTATACAGGTTGATTAGAGACAGCTCTGTGGTACTCAGTATACAGGTTGATTAGAGACAGCTCTGTGGTACTCAGTATACAGGTTGATTAGAGAGACAGCTCTGTGGTACTCAGTATGCAGGTTGATTAGAGACAGCTCTGTGGTACTCAGTATGCAGGTTGATTAGAGACAGCTCTGTGGTACTCAGTATGCAGGCTGATTAGAGACAGCTCTGTGGTACTCAGTATGCAGGTTGATTAGAGACAGCTCTGTGGTACTCAGTATGCAGGCTGATTAGAGACAGCTCTGTGGTACTCAGTATGCAGGTTGATTAGAGACAGCTCTGTGGTACTCAGTATGCAGGTTTTCTGTTTTCTCAGATGTACCTTTTTAGTCACGCTATGTTCCCTTAGATGTACTAATTGGTAATAGAACTAGCCTTTGAGCTTTCAAACTATACTGCACAACTGCTGCAGTAAGTGGTTTGCTATGTTTTTATTTCTGTACACTGTGACTCTGAGGGTTAACTATTGATTTTTGTCTTCAGAGCTGCACTATGGGGAATATAGTGTGACCTTAGATACCAGGTGTCTGTCCTCTCAGTGGATCCTAGATGTTATCTGGGATGATACTGGGAGTCTCTGTCCCCTTCAGTGGTACCTAGATGTTATCTGGGATGATACTGGGAGTCTCTGTCCTCTTCAGTGGTACCTAGATGTTATCTGGGATGATACTGGGAGTCTCTGTCCCCTTCAGTGGTACCTAGATGTTATCTGGGATGATACTGGGAGTCTCTGTCCATTTCAGTGGATCCTAGATGTTATCTGGGATGATACTGGGAGTCTCTGTCCTCTTCAGTGGTACCTAGATGTTATCTGGGATGATACTGGGAGTCTCTGTCCATTTCAGTGGATCCTAAATGTTATCTGGGATGATACTGGGAGTCTCTGTCCTCTTCAGTGGATCCTAGATGTTATCTGGGATGATACTGGGAGTCTCTGTCCTCTTCAGTGGATCCTAGATGTTATCTGGGCTGTAACCTATAATGCCACAATGTGTTACTGACTCCAGTCTCAGATAGGCAGACATGCCCATAGTTGTCATAGCTTTATCTGTAATAACTATTTATTTTTTCCTGCGGTGTATCAAGTGGATATCAAGAGGATATAAAATAGGACATGACCTCCGTCTCATAGCTTGAAGATTGGAAAAAGATTTGTTTTTGAATGGTATTGTGTTTGCATATAAAACACTTCTGAGCTGAGAGAGCTGGATATGAATACCCACCAGTGAGCGGAGACTTCTCCCATCTCAATCAAGAGATGACAATAACTGTTAGAGTGAATAGAGATTTAGCTGGGGGAAATCTGCAGGGCTGAGTATCCTCCTCTAGCTTTAGTGCTTCATGCTGTATTATAAAAGTGGTTGGTTTGTTTTGCCCCTGCAGGTATTGGAGAGGGAGAGAGGACTTTTTCCACATTGTGTTACGCTACAGCCGTATTCAAAAAAATATTAAATAAATGTTTTTCCTCATCAAACTACACACAATACCCCATAATGACATCACAATACCCCATAATGACATCACAATACCCCATAATGACATCACAATACCCCATAATGACATCACAATACCCCATAATGACATCACAATACCCCATAATGACATCACAATACCCCATAATGACATCACAATACCCCATAATGACAAAGTGAAAACAGGTTTAGAGAAATGTATTATTAATATTTTTTATTTTTTTATTTGATTATTTACGTAATTACTCAGTCTGTATAAGGTCTCACAGTTGACAGTACATGCCATAGCATAAACCAAGCATGAGGTCAAAGGAATTGTCCGTTGAGCTCCGAGACAGGATTGTGTCGAGGCACAGATCTGGGGGAAGGGTAACAAACATGTCTGCAGCACTGAAGGTCCCCAAGAATACAGTGGCCTCCATCACAGTGGCCTTGGTCAGGGAGGTAACCAAGCACCCAATGGTCACTCTGACAGTGCTACTGTGGAGATGGGAGAACCTTTCGGAAGGACAACCATCTCTGCAGCACTCCACCAATCAGGCCTTTATGGTAGAGTGGCCAGATGGAAGCCACTCCTCAGTAAAAGGCACATGACAGCCACTTGGAGTTTGCCAAAAGGCACCCAAAGGACTCAGACCATGAGAAACAAATGTATCTGGTCTGATGAAACCAAGATTGTACTCTTTGGCCTGAATTCCAGACGTCACTTCTGGAGGAAACCTGGCACCATCCCTACGGTGAAGAATGATGGTAGCAGCATCATGCTGTGGGGGTGTTTTTCAGTGGCATGGACTCAGAGACTAGTCAGGATCGAGGGAAAGATGAACGGAGCAATGTAAAGAGATCCTTGACATGAAGGAGGTGAGGGCTCTGGGAGTGTGGTGTCAGGAAAACAACCTCTCACTCAACGTCAACAAAACAAAAGGAGTTGATCGTGGACTTCAGGAAACAGCAGAGGGAGCACCCCCCTATTCACATCAGAGTGGAAAAGGTGGAACGTTTTAAGTTCCTCGGCGTACACATCACAGACAAACTGAAATGGTCCACCCACACAGACATCGTGGTACCCACACAGACAGCGTGGTACCCACACAGACAGCGTGGTACCCACACAGACAGCGTGGTACGCACACAGACAGCGTGGTACGCACACAGACAGCGTGGTACCCACACAGACAGCGTGGTACCCACACAGACAGCGTGGTGAAGAAGGTGCAACAGCTCCTCAGGAGGCTGAAGAGAGTTGGCTTGTCACCTAAAACCCTGACAAACTTTTACAAATGCACAATCGAGAGCATCCTGTCAGGCTGCATCACAGCCTGGTACGGCAACTGCACTGCCCTCAACCGCAAGGCCTACATTGAGACCCAATCACTGGCCACTTTCAAAAATGGGGAACTAGTCACTTTAAATAATGCCACTTTGATAATGTTTACATATCTTACATTACTCATATCACATGTATATAATGTATTTTATACCATCTATTGCATCTTGCCTATGCCGCTAGGCCATCGCTCTTCCATATACTTATATGTACATATTCTCATTCACCCCTTTAGATTTGTGTGTATAAGGTAGTCGTTGTGAATTTGTTAAATATTACTGCACTGTCGGAACTAGAGGCACAAGCATTTTGCTACACTCGCATTAACATCTGCTAACCATGTGTATGTGACCAATACAATTTCATTTTATTTGATGAAAACCTGCTCCAGAGCGCCCACGATCATGAAGTGGGGTGAGGGTTCATCTTCCAACTGGACAACATCCCTAAGCACACAGCCAAGACAATGCAGGAGCGGCTTCGGGACAAGTTTATGAATGTCCTTGCGTGGCCCAGCTAGAGCTCAGACATCTCTGGAGAGACCTGAAAATAGCTCTGCAGCGACGCTCCTCAAAGAATGGAAGAAACTCCCCAAATACAGGTGTACCAACCTTGTATAGTCATACCCAAGAAGACTCCAGGCTGTAATCGCTGTGAAAGGTGCTTCAAACAAGTACTGAGTAAAGGGTCTGAATACTTATATAAATGTAACATTTCAGTTGTAATTTATTAATTTTTAAAAACATTTCTAAAAACCTATTTGCTTTGTCTTAATGGGTTAGATTGAGGGTGAAAAAAATGTAATTCATTTTAGAATAAGGGGTCTGAATGCTTTATGGAGGCACTGTGTGTGTGTGTGTGTGTGCGCGTGTGCGTGTGCGTGTGCGCGCGTGTGTGTGTGTGTGCGTGTGCGTGTGTGCGTGCGTGCGTGTGTGTACATACATATGTATATACAGTTGAAGTCGGAAGTTTACATACACTTAGGTTGGAGTCATTAAAACTAGTTTTTCGTCCACTTCACACATTTCTTGTTAACAAACTATAGTTTTGGCAAGTCTGTTAGGACATCTACTTTGTGCATGACACAGACAGATTGTTTCACTTATAATTCAGTGTATCACAATTCCAGTGAGTCAGAAGTTTACATACACTAAGTTGACTGTACCTTTAATAGCTTCTGATAGGCTAATTGACATCATTTGAGTCAATTGGAGGTGTACCGTCGTGGAAAATTCCGAGATTATGTTAGAGTGCTTGTAAAATTATATTATAATCTTTGTATTGCATTAGAATAATCTGTCGACTATTGTGTGTTCAGTGTTCCACTGAGGACTCTATGAGATAGCACTGACAGAGGAGATTTACGATGTCTTTGGGTGAGACTAGGGGGTGGATCTTTGCTCTAAAATATCTCAGTTGCCATTATGTTGGGACTCTCAACAATTCATTATAGATAGTGAATTGTTGAAAGTCACAGGGCTATGGTTAAGCTCATATTATTAAAGATGAAGTTCCAGTATAACTCTGACTGGTGTGTGGTTTGTAACTCTCCTCAATTGGTAATACAGGAAATTGCCACGGCGGTACCTGTGGATGTATTTCAAGGCCTACCTTCAAACTCAGTGCCTCTTTGCTTGACATCATGGGAAAATCAAAAGAAATCAGCCAAGACCTCCGAAAAAAATGGTAGACCTCCACAAGTCTGGAACATCCTTGGAAGCAAGGTGAATGCATTCTGTCTCCAAGAGATGAACGTACTTTGGTGCGAAAAGTAAAAATCAATCCCAGAACAACAGCAAAGGACCTTGTGAAGATGCTGGAGGAAACAGGTACAAAAGTATCTATATCCACATTAAAACAAGTCCTATATCGACATAACCTGAAAGGCCGCTCAGCAAGGAAGAAGCCACTGCTCCAAAACTGTCAGGAGAAATGGGCCAAAATTCAAACAACTTATTGTGGGAAGCTTGTGGAAGGCTACCCGAAATGTTTGACCCAAGTTAAACAATTTAAAGGCAATGCTACCAAATACTAATTGAGTGTATGTAAACGTATGACCCATTGGGAATGTGATGAAATAAATAAAAGCTGAAATAAATCATTCTCTCTACTATAATTCTGACATTTCACATTTTTAAAATAAAGTGGTGATCCTAACTGACCTAAAACAGGGATTATTTTACTGGGATTAATTGTCAGGAATTGTGAAAACCTGAGTTTAAATGTAATTGGCTAAACTTCTGACTTCAACTGTATTGTGGCGCACAGCAGGTCAGCCACCAGGGGGAGACTCATCGAGGCCTGTTGACAGACGGTGTATACATCACGAGGCGATGGCTCCATCTGATTGACGTGCCAGGTCTCGACTGGTCCTCCGGCCAGGACTAATTGGGGCTGATTGGGAGTTGGTGAGTAATCAAGGGCTGATTGCTCACCAGCTGTGCAAGGCCCATAAAGCTGCCAGAAGGGCAGCACACAGGGAGAGTGGAGGAAGAAAGGACTCCCATATAGTTGGGGACGGTAACACAGGTAACAGGAGTGAGTGCAGTTTTGATCACGACAGGATACAGCAGGACCCGGAGCCCAGAAGACAGTATCCCGGAGGGTATCTCATAGGGGAGACCTATCCTTTTCCTTTTGATTCATTATTTAAATAAACATCCTTGAAACTGAGCTAATCCTACTCTGTCCGTGTCTGATCTGTGTAAACGTCTTGACCAAACCCCCTGGTCTGTCACATATATATATATCAGTTGAAGTCGGAAGTTTATATAGGAAATGTTAAACTGATATGCAGCCAGGACACTTCAATTCTAAATAACTTCAATAAGAATCAATGTTGTTGCTTTGATCACGTCAGAAGACATCTTCCTCACAATCTCCAAAATACAACAGCCACAGGACAACTTTGTTTGGACGTTGTAAAGGACCATTCACTGAAACTGAAGAGATATAGCTAGCTAACGACCTATTATTGCACGTGGACAGAGACTTGCTAGCTAGCTGGGATTTTCTACAAGGAATCTGCCTCCCGAAAAAAGCGGGTGACACCTACTCCTGTTGCCTGCTGCTTGGATTTCACCTGGGGATCTGTTCACCATCTGCCCTGGCCTGTCTCCCTCACTATGGTACAGGTACCTCCACCACACTCCCCCCCTCTCTCCCAAGCTTTCGCCTCCAGCACACTTACACTCACCGCAGACTATGGACTGATCGGAACTTTAGGTAGGCTAATTAACTTGTGAATCTTATTATGTGAGCTTAATTAGAAACTCTTTAAATAGTATAGGCTTACTATGTATTTATTTTATCTCAGACTTGTATAGCCTACTGGACTCATAGAGAGCTACTTTCTCAAGTTATCTTGTTGGGGTGAGTGACTCTTTGAACTGACAATGACTATCCCCAAGTCGTAATTTTTTTCTTGTGCTTTATGTTATTTGCCTCATGAGTCCTTTGAGCTTTGTGGACTATGAACTTGCTTGTTTACCCAACCGTGGGACAGACTATTGTTGTCCCACACGGAACTCTGACTTTCTATTGGTTACACACTCTTGGTCTCCCGTCCTGTTTTAACTTCCTCTCGCCAACTTTCTATTCATGTTACCTGATGAAATTGCTGTACAATATGATCTTGTTGCCATCTGATGCACATTCAGATGTCATAAATCAGCACTGCAGAACTCTCCCTGTCCTCTGCCGTGCCCTGATTGTATTACTGCTGATGATATCTGGAAATGTGCATGTACACCCTGGCCCATCTACTGTTGCTAGCCCCAATTCTGACTTGTTCTCTGATATCTGCTTCGCTTTCTGCTCTCTTAAAAGCATAGGTTTTATACACATTAACACAAGAAGCGTATTACCTAAAATGGATCAATTGAAAGTGTGGGATCAGCTCCAATCCAGATGTGTTGGTCATTACCGAGACGTGGATAAGGAAGAGTGTTTTGAATATTGTTGTTAACCTTTCTGGTTATAACCTTTTCGGAAAGACAGATCTTCGAAAGGTGGGGGAGTGGCAATCTTTACCAAGGATCACCTTCAGTGCTGGGTTTTCTCCACCAAGTCTGTCTTCAAACAAATTGATTAGCTGGTTTTAAGCATTACACTTTTAAATCTAAATTTGACTGTCGCTGGGTGTTATCGTCCTCCATCAGCACCGGCCTGTACCCTACCTGCCCTAAACTCTCTCCTGGCCTGTACCCTACCTGCCCTAAACTCTCTCCTGGCCTGTACCCTACCTGCCCTAAACTCTCTCCTGGCCTGTACCCTACCTGCCCTAAACTCTCTCCTGGCCTGTACCCTACCTGCCCTAAACTCTCTCCTGGCCTGTACCCTACCTGCCCTAAGCTCTCTCCTGTCCTCTTACACTAAGTCTGAATTTGTCCTGCTAGGTGACCTAAACTGGGACATGCTAAAACCACCTGACCAAGTCCTAAAGCAATGGGACTGCCTAACTCTTTCTCCGATTATTACCAATCCCACAAGGTATGACTCCAAACACCCAGAAAAGGCTACTCTCCTCAATGTTATCCTCACAAGTAATCCTGATTAGGTATCAGTCTGGTGTTTTCTGTATTGACCTTAGTGAGCACTGTTTTACAGCATGTGTTCGTAATGGCTGCTCAGTGAAACCAAACCTGTCCCGATTTGTCATAGACGCTTACTAAAAAACTTTAATGAGCAAGCCTTCCTTCATGACCTGGCTCTGTAAATTGGTATAGAATCAGCTTGATCCCCTCTGTTCAAGATGCTTAGACATTCTTTTAAAAATATTTTCTCCCTAGAACTCTGACCTCTTGCCACGGCCCCTTCCTTCAGTGCACTACAACCGATAGGCTGCACTGTGGGACTTATCTTTCTACATTACCGTGGGAGTGTCAACAAGGCCCACATTACTACATTACCGTGGGGGCATCAACAAGGCTGCACTGTCGGCTCACATTACTACAATACCGTGGGAGCGTCAACAAGGCTGCACTGTGGGCTCACATTATTACATTACCGTGGGGGTGTCAACAAGGCTGCACTGTGGGCTCACATTACTACATTACCGTGGGAGCGTCAACAAGGCTGCACTGTGGGCTCACATTATTACATTACCGTGGGGGTGTCAACAAGGCTGCACTGTAGGCCTACATTACTACATTACCGTGGGAGCATCAACAAGGCTGCACTGTAGGCCTACATTACTACATTACCGTGGGAGCATCAACAAGGCTGCACTGTAGGCCTACATTACTACATTACCGTGGGAGCATCAACAAGGCTGCACTGTAGGCCTACATTACTACATTACCGTGGGAGCGTCAACAAGGCTGCACTGTAGGCCTACATTACTACATTACCGTGGGAGCATCAACAAGGCTGCACTGTAGGCCTACATTACTACATTACCGTGGGAGCATCAACAAGGCTGCACTGTAGGCCTACATTACTACATTACCGTGGGAGCATCAACAAGGCTGCACTGTAGGCCTACATTACTACATTACCGTGGGAGCGTCAACAAGGCTGCACTGTGGGCCTACATTACTACATTACAGTGGGAGCATCAACAAGGCTGCACTGTGGGCCTACATTACTACATTACCGTGGGAGCATCAACAAGGCTGCACAGTGGGACTTATATTTTTACATTGCCGTGGGAGCATCAACAAGGCTACATGTCACTCCGTACTGGCTCACATAATGATACAACAATATAGCATGTTTTATGTAATGCCCTACTGCCTCACATAATGATACAAACATTAATCATGTCACCGGTTAGCTGCAGTGAAATGTGTTGTTTTACAGAGTCAGCCATGGTAGTAATTAGGGTTATAAGTACCTTGCTCAAGGGCACATGAACATATTCTTTACCTTGTCGGCTCGGTCTGTATATAATAGTAGCATCATTCTGTTTTCTGGCTGTTCTCTCTAGAAAGAATCAGGCAGCTCAACAGATCAGAAATCAGTTGGTTGATGTACTTCATGGAAGTGAATTGTCCGATAGGGGCAGGTGAAGCACCACTCTGCTGATCTGTTACTAAAGCAGGCCTACTTTGAATAGCATCATGTAAAGTAGTGTGACCATGAACACATGGACATGCAGAGCAACATATCATGTAGATGGGAGTCAGGGAAGAGGAGATTAACATATGGTCTCCATGTGTTTGTGTTTTACACTGGAGTCACGGAAGCAGAGGATCATCTGGGCAGGCAGCTAGAGGTCTGTCTGTCTCTCTACTGTAGTCAGTGGACGGCTGGTCAGGTAGCTAGATGTCTGTCTGTCTCTCTACTGTAGTCAGTGGACGGCTGGTCAGGTAGCTAGAGGTATGTCTGTCTCTCTACTGTAGTCAGATATATAGAGGTCTGTCTGGTCAGATATATAGAGGTCTGTCTGGTCAGATATATAGAGGTCTGTCTGGTCAGATATATAGAGGTCTGTCTGGTCAGGTATATAGAGGTCTGTCTGGTCAGATATATAGAGGTCTGTCTGGTCAGATATATAGAGGTCTGTCTGGTCAGGTATATAGAGGTCTGTCTGGTCAGGTATATAGAGGTCTGTCTGGTCAGATATATAGAGGTCTGTCTGGTCAGGTATATAGAGGTCTGTCTGGTCAGGTATATAGAGGTCTGTCTGGTCAGGTATATAAAGGCATGTCTGTCTCTCTACAGCAGTCAGTGGACGGCTGGTCAGGTAGCTAGAGGTCTGTCTGGTCAGATATATAATGGTCTGTCTGGTCAGATATATAGAGGTCTGTCTGGTCAGATATATAGAGGTCTGTCTGGTCAGGTATATAGAGGTCTGTCTGGTCAGGTATATAGAGGTCTGTCTGGTCAGATATATAGAGGTCTGTCTGGTCAGGTATATAGAGGTCTGTCTGGTCAGGTATATAGAGGTCTGTCTGGTCAGGTATATAAAGGCCTGTCTGTCTCTCTACAGCAGTCAGTGGACGGCTGGTCAGGTAGCTAGAGGTCTGTCTGGTCAGATATATAGAGGTCTGTCTGGTCAGGTATATAGAGGTCGGTCTTTCTGTCTGGTCAGGTATATAGAGGTCTGTCTGGTCAGATATATAGAGGTCTGTCTTTCTGTCTGGTCAGATATATAGAGGTCTGTCTGGTCAGGTATATAATGATTGTCTGGTCAGGTATATAGAGGTATGCCTGGTCAGGTATATAGAGGTCTGTCTGGTCAGATATATAGAGGTATGTCTGGTCAGATATTTAGAGGTCTGTCTGGTCAGATATTTAGAGATCTGTCTTTCTGTCTGGTCAGATATATAGAGGTCTGTCTGGTCAGGTATATAGAGGTCGGTCTTTCTGTCTGGTCAGATATTTAGAGGTCTGTCTGGTCAGATATTTAGAGGTCTGTCTGGTCAGATATATAGAGGTCTGTCTGATCAGATATATAGAGGTCTGTCTGGTCAGGTATATAGAGGTCTGTCTGGTCAGATATATAGAGGTATGTCTTTCTGTCTGGTCAGGTATATAGAGGTCTGTCTGGTCAGATATATAGAGGTCTGTCTGGTCAGATATATAGAGGTCTGTCTGGTTTGGTATATAGAGGTCTGTCTTTCTGTCTGGTCAGATATATAGAGGTCTGTCTGGTCCGATATATATAGAGGTCTGTCTGGTCAGATATATAGAGGTCTGTCTGGTCAGGTATATAGAGGTCTGTCTGGTCAGATATATAGAGGTCTGTCTTTCTGTCTGGTCAGATATTTTGAGGTCTGTCTGGTCAGATATATAGAGGTCTGTCTGGTCAGATATATAGAGGTTGTCTGGTCAGATATATAGAGGTCTGTCTTTCTGTCTGGTCAGATATATAGAGGTCTGTCTGGTCCGATATATATAGAGGTCTGTCTGGTCAGATATATAGAGCTCTGTCTGGTCAGATATATAGAGGTCTGTCTTGTCAGATATATAGAGGTCTGTCTGGTCAGGTATATAGAGGTCTGTCTGGTCAGATATATAGAGGTCTGTCTGGTCAGATATATAGAGGTCTGTCTGGTCAGGTATATAGAGGTCTGTCTGGTCAGGTATATAGAGGTCTGTCTGGTCAGGTATATAGAGGTCTGCCTGGTCAGGTATATATAGATCTGTCTGGTCAGGTATATAGAGGTCTGTCTGGTCAGGTATATAGAGGTCTGTCTGGTCAGATATTTAGAGGTCTGTCTGGTCAGATATTTAGAGGTCTGTCTGGTCAGATATATAGAGATCTGACTGGTCCGATATATATAGAGGTCTGTCTGGTCAGATATATAGAGGTCTGTCTGGTCAGGTATATAGAGGTCTGTCTTTCTGTCTGGTCAGATATTTTGAGGTCTGTCTGGTCAGATATATAGAGGTCTGTCTGGTCAGATATATAGAGGTTGTCTGGTCAGATATATAGAGGTCTTTCTGGTCAGATATTTAGAGGTCTGTCTTTCTGTCTGGTCAGATATATAGAGGTCTGTCTGGTCAGATATATAGAGCTCTGTCTGGTCAGATATATAGAGGTCTGTCTTGTCAGATATATAGAGGTCTGTCTGGTCAGATATATAGAGGTCTGTCTGGTCAGGTATATAGAGGCCTGTCTGGTCAGGTATATAGAGGTCTGTCTGGTCAGGTATATAGAGGTCTGCCCGGTCAGGTATATATAGATCTGTCTGGTCAGGTATATAGAGGTCTGTCTGGTCAGGTATATAGAGGTCTGTCTGGTCAGATATTTAGAGGTCTGTCTGGTCAGATATTTAGAGGTCTGTCTGGTCAGATATATAGAGGTCTGTCTGGTCAGATATTTAGAGGTCTGTCTTTCTGTCTGGTCAGATATATAGAGGTCTGTCTGGTCAGGTATATAGAGGTTGTCTGGTCAGATATATAGAGGTTTGTCTGGTCAGATATATAGAGGTCTGTCTTTCTGTCTGGTCAGGTATATAGAGGTCTGTCTGGTCAGGTATATAGAGGTCTGTCTGGTTAGATATATAGAGGTCTGTCTGGTCAGGTATATAGAGGTCTGTCTTTCTGTCTGGTCAGGTATATAGAGGTCTGTCTGGTCAAGTATATAGAGGTCTGTCTGGTCAGGTATATAGAGGTCTGTCTGGTCAGATATATAGAGGTCTGTCTGGTCAGGTATATAAAGGTCTGTCTTTCTGTCTGGTCAGATATATAGACGTCTGTCTGGTCAGATATATAGAGGTCTGTCTTTCTGTCTGGTCAGATATTTTGAGGTCTGTCTGGTCAGATATATAGAGGTTGTCTGGTCAGGTCTATAGAGGTCTGTCTTTCTGTCTGGTCAGATATTTTGAGGTCTGTCTGGTCAGATATATAGAGGTCTGTCTGGTCAGATATATAGAGGTTGTCTGGTCAGGTCTATAGAGGTCTGTCTTTCTGTCTGGTCAGATATATAGAGGTCTGTCTGGTCAGATATATAGAGGTCTGTCTGGTCAGGTATATAGAGGTCTGTCTGGTCAGATATATAGAGGTCTGTCTGGTCAGGTATATAGAGGTCTGTCTTTCTGTCTGGTCAGATATTTTGATGTCTGTCTGGTCAGATATATAGAGGTCTGTCTGGTCAGATATATAGAGGTTGTCTGGTCAGGTATATAGAGGTCTGTCTGGTCAGATATATAGAGGTCTGTCTGGTCAGATATATAGAGGTCTGTCTGGTCAGGTATATAGAGGTCTGTCTGGTCAGATATATAGAGGTCTGTCTGGTCAGATATATAGAGGTCTGTCTGGTCAGATATATAGAGGTCTGTCTGGTCAGATATATAGAAGTCTGTCTGGTCAGGTATATAGAGGTCTGTCTGGTCAGGTATATAGAGATCTGTCTGGTCAGATATATAGAGGTCTGTCTGGTCAGATATATAGAGGTCTGTCTGGTCAGGTATATAGAGGTCTGTCTGGTCAGATATATAGAGGTCTGTCTGGTCAGGTATATAGAGGTCTGTCTTTCTGTCTGGTCAGGTATATAGAGGTCTTTCTGGTCAGATATATAGAGGTCTGTCTGGTCAGATATATAGAGGTCTGTCTGGTCAGGTATATAGAGGTCTGTCTGGTCAGGTATATAGAGGTCTGTCTGGTCAGATATATAGAGGTCTGTCTGGTCAGGTATATAGAGGTCTGTCTGGTCAGGTATATAGAGGTCTGTCTGGTCAGATATATAGAGGTCTGTCTGGTCAGGTATATAGAGGTCTGTCTTTCTGTCTGGTCAGGTATATAGAGGTCTTTCTGGTCAGATATATAGAGGTCTGTCTGGTCAGATATATAGAGGTCTGTCTGGTCAGGTATATAGAGGTCTGTCTGGTCAGATATATAGAGGTCTGTCTGGTCAGGTATATAGAGGTCTGTCTTTCTGTCTGGTCAGGTATATAGAGGTCTGTCTGGTCAGGTATATAGAGGTCTGTCTGGTCAGGTATATAGAGGTCTGTCTTTCTGTCTGGTCAGAAGTCTGGAATAACAATGACAATGTTGTAACTAAACTGTTAATGTATCAAACTCCTTGTTAAATATTCTTCCTTACATTTAACATCTCTATATTTGTGAAAGTGGCATAACTTTACAGACATGAATAAAGACTCACAGAAGTGAAGATGTACTGTACAAACAAGAAACCTGTGTGTGTGTGTGTGTGTGTGTGTGTGTGTGTGTGTGTGTGTGTGTGTGTGTGTGTGTGTGTGTGTGTGTGTGTGTGTGTGTGTGTGTGTGTGTGTGTGTGTGTGTGCGTGCGTGACAGAGAGGAACAAAAGCACTGCCTCCTCTATTCCAGCACCATTTCAACTTAAACATATAAACGTCATCAAATCAACAAGGCTATACAGTCTAATACATCAACAAGGCTATACAGTCTAATACATCAACAAGGCTATACAGTCTAATACATCAACAAGGCTATACAGTCTAATACATCAACAAGGCTATACAGTATGCTTAGTCTAATACATCAACAAGGCTATACAGTATGCTTAGTCTAATACATCAACAAGGCTATACAGTCTAATACATCAACAAGGCTATACAGTCTAATACATCAACAAGGCTATACAGTCTAATACATCAACAAGGCTATACAGTCTAATACATCAACAAGGCTATACAGTCTAATACATCAACAAGGCTATACAGTCTAATACATCAACAAGGCTATACAGTCTAATACATCAACAAGGCTATACAGTATGCTTAGTCTAATACATCAACAAGGCTATACAGTATGCTTAGTCTAATACATCAACAAGGCTATACAGTATGTTTAGTCTAATACATCAACAAGGCTATACAGTATGCTTAGTCTAATACATCAACAAGGCTATACAGTATGCTTAGTCTAATACATCAACAAGGCTATACAGTATGCTTAGTCTAATACATCAACAAGGCTATACAGTATGCTTAGTCTAATACATCAACAAGGCTATACAGTATGCTTAGTCTAATACATCAACAAGGCTATACAGTATGCTTAGTCTAATACATCAACAAGGCTATACAGTATGCTTAGTCTAATACATCAACAAGGCTATACAGTATGCTTAGTCTAATACATCAACAAGGCTATACAGTATGCTTAGTCTAATACATCAACAAGGCTATACAGTATGCTTAGTCTAATACATCAACAAGGCTATACAGTATGCTTAGTCTAATACATCAACAAGGCTATACAGTATGCTTAGTCTAATACATCAACAAGGCTATACAGTATGCTTAGTCTAATACATCAACAAGGCTATACAGTATGCTTAGTCTAATACATCAACAAGGCTATACAGTATGCTTAGTCTAATACATCAACAAGGCTATACAGTATGCTTAGTCTAATACATCAACAAGGCTATACAGTATGCTTAGTCTAATACATCAACAAGGCTATACAGTATGCTTAGTCTAATACATCAACAAGGCTATACAGTATGCTTAGTCTAATACATCAACAAGGCTATACAGTATGCTTAGTCTAATACATCAACAAGGCTATACAGTATGCTTAGTCTAATACATCAACAAGGCTATACAGTATGCTTAGTCTAATACATCAACAAGGCTATACAGTATTCTTAGTCTAATACATCAACAAGGCTATACAGTATGCTTAGTCTAATACATCAACAAAATACCCAAAACAATTTAGTCCAATCATTGTTGCTAAATGTCATGTGGCAGTCCGTGGTGGGGATTTCTCTGTGTGCGTGTGTCCAGTGTTTCACAGTTTACACTCACAGCAGAGTTTATGTCTGAGTTAACCAAATACACATGTCCTCTCTGCCCAATGATCTCAAAGTCTGCCTGTTTCCACCCCCTGCTCCGATTGGTTGAGGAGAAATCTGAGAATTTGAGGAGAAAATACGCCCCTCTCCCACTACTTAGGATCCACAAATCTGTAACAATGGCTTCAGCCCATGACAGAGCAGTACTTCAGGCTATCTTCAACCCCACCAGCCCGTCAGGAGACGTCCCTGGATTAAACCAAGAGGAAGAATTGACAGATGATGGTAAAGACCTTTTATTCCAATGGATTGACCCATTGTTTATCCATGTGCTTATCATGTGTGTTGGTGTTTTTCTATTTTAATTTTTCTGTTATTTTACCTGGTAAATTGACTGAGAACACGTTCTCATTTACAGCAACGACCTGGGGAATAGTTACAGGGGAGAGGAGGGGGATGAATGAGCCAATTGTAAACTGGGGATTATTAGGTGACCATGATGATTTGAGGGCCAGATTGGGAATTTAGCCAGGACACCGGGATTAACACCCCTACTCTTAGGACAAGTGCCACGGGATCTTTAATGACCTCAGAGAGTCAGGCCACCTGTTTAATGTCCCATCCGAAAGATGGCACCCTACACAGGGAAGTGTCCCCAATCACTGCTCTGGGGTATTGGGATATTTTTTAGACCAGAGGAAAGAGTGCCTCCTACTGGCCCCTGTGTGTGTTACTAGTTATCATGTGTGTTACTAGTTACCATGTGTATTACTAGTTATCATGTGTGTTACTAGTTATCATGTGTGTTACTAGTTATCATGTGTGTTACTAGTTATCATGTGTGTTACTAGTTATCATGTGTGTTAGTAGTTATCATGTGCGTTACTAGTTATCATGTGTGTTACTAGTTATCATGTGCATTACTAGTTATCATGTGTGTTACTAGTTGTCATGTGTGTTAGTAGTTGTCATGTGTGTTAGTAGTTTTCATGTGTTTTACTAGTTATCATGTGTGTTACTAGTTATCATGTGTGTTACTAGTTATCATGTGTGTTACTAGTTATCATGTGTGTTAGTAGTTATCATGTGCGTTACTAGTTATCATGTGTGTTACTAGTTATCATGTGCGTTACTAGTTATCATGTGTGTTACTAGTTGTCATGTGTGTTAGTAGTTGTCATGTGTGTTAGTAGTTTTCATGTGTTTTACTAGTTATCATGTGCGTTACTAGTTATCATGTGTGTTATTAGTTATCATGTGTGTTACTAGTTATCATGTGTGTTACTAGTTATCATGTGTGTTAGTAGTTATCATGTGTGTTAGTAGTTATCATGTGTGTTACTAGTTATCGTGTGTGTTACTAGTTATCGTGTGTGTTACTAGTTATCGTGTGTGTTAGTAGTTATTGTGTGCGTTACTAGTTATCATGTGTGTTACTAGTTATCATGTGTGTTACTAGTTATCATGTGTGTTAGTAGTTATCATGTGTGTTACTAGTTATCGTGTGTGTTACTAGTTATCGTGTGTGTTAGTAGTTATCGTGTGTGTTACTAGTTATCGTGTGTGTTAGTAGTTATCGTGTGCGTTACTAGTTATCATGTGTGTTACTAGTTATCATGTGCGTTACTAGTTATCATGTGCGTTACTAGTTATCATGTGTGTTACTAGTTATCACGTGTGTTACTAGTTATCATGTGCGTTACTAGTTATCATGTGCGTTACTAGTTATCATGTGTGTTACTAGTTATCATGTGTGTTAGTAGTTATCATGTGTGTTACTAGTTATCATGTGTGTTACTAGTTATCATGTGTGTTACTAGTTATCATGTGTGTTACTAGTTATGTGTGTTGGTGGTTATTGTGTGTGTTGGTGGTTTTCTTGTGTGTTGGTGGTTATTGTGTGTTGGTGGTTATTGTGTGTTGGTGGTTGTCTTGTGTGTTGGTGGTTGTCTTGTGTGTTGGTGGTTATTGTGTGTTGGCGGTTGTAGTGTGTGTTGGTGGTTGTTGTGTGTGTTTTGATGTGCTGTTTCATGTTCATAATTTTGTAACATATGTGTTTTTTTCTGACTCCAGAGCATTTATATTCCTCTTAAAGTATTTTCAAAACGGGATTATTCCTGTGTGTATGAATGTCTGGTGACACCCCTGTTATTGTTGTTCAGTCTTCTATACCATAACACCTGTCAATCCATTAGAACACTGTTTATCTGTCTCCTCCAGACAGTGGCTTTGAGGTGGGGCTGCTTCAGCAGGTCAAAGACCTGGAGATGGAGGGGGTCACAGCAGCAGAGGCTGGGGATCTACCCACAGCCCTGGAACGGTTCAGCCAGGCCATAGACACACTGCCGCAGAGAGCCTCTGGCTACAACAACAGGGCCCAGACCAGACGACTCCAGGAGGACACAGAAGGTAAATCTACACCACTACACCAAAGTAGGCTGCTGAGGCCACCTATACAGTGGCTTGCAAAAGTATTCTTCCCTTGGCATTTTTTCTATAGTTTCTTACAACCTGGAATTAAAATAGATTTTTGGGGGGTTTGTATCATTTGATTTACACAACATGCCTAACACTTTGAAAATGCAAAATATTTTTTCTTGTGAAACAAACGAGAAATAAGACAAAAAACAGAAAACTTGAGCATAACTATTCACCCCCCAAAGTCAATACTTTGTAGAACCACCTTTTGCATCAATTGCAACTGCAAGTATTTTGGGGTATGTCTCTATAAGCTTGGCACATCTGGCCACTGGGATTTTTGCCCATTCTTCAAGGCAAAACTGCTCCAGCTCCTTCAAGTTGGATGAGTTCCGCTGGTGTACAGCAATCTTTAAGTCATACCACAGATTCTCAATTGGATTGAGGTCTGGGCTTTGACTAGGCCATTCCAAGACATGTAAATGTTTCCCTTAAACCACTCGAGTGTTGCTTTAGCAGTATGTTTAAGGTCAATGTCCTGCTGGAAGGTGAACCTCCGTCCCAGTCTCAAATCTCTTGAAGACTGAAACAGGTTACCCTCAAGAATTTCCCTGTATTTAGCGCCATCCATCATTCCTTCGATTCTGACAAGTTTCCCAGTGCCTGCCGATGAAAAATATCCCCACAGCATGATGCTGCCACCACCATGCTTCACTGTGGGGGTGGTGTTCCTGGGGTGATGAGAGGTGTTGGGTTGCGCCAGACAGCATTTTCCTTGATGGCCCAAAAAATTAATTTGTCTCATCTGACCAGAGGACCTTCTTCCATTTTTTTTAAATTTTAAATTTTACAATTATTTTACCTTTATTTAACTAGGCAAGTCAGTTAAGACAAATTCTTATTTTCAATGACGGCCTACCGGGTGGGTTTACTGCCTTGTTCGTATGTTTGGGTAGTCTCCCACATACCTTTTGGGGAACACCAAACATGTTTTCTTCTGGCCACTCTTCCGTAAAGCCCAGCTTTGTGGAGTGTATGGCTTAAAGTGGTCCTATGGACAGATACTCCAATCTCCGCTGTGGAGCTTTGCAGCTCCTTCAGGGTTATCTTTGGTCTCTTTTTTGCCTCTCTGATTCATGTCCTCCTTGCCTGGTCCATGAGTTTTGGTGGGCGGCCCTCTCTTGGCAGGTTTGTTGTGGTGCCATATTCTTTAAATGTTTTATTAATGGATTTAATGGTGCTCTGTGGGAGGTTCAAAGTTTCTGATATTTTTCTATAAACCAACCCTGATCTGTACTTCTCCACGACTTTGTCCCTGAACTGTTAGGAGAGCTCCTTGGTCTTCATTGTAACTTCATTGTCTTCATTCATGGTGCCGCTTGCTTGGTGGTGTTGCAGACTCTGTGACCTTTCAGAACAGGTGTATATATACTGAGATCATGTGACAGATCATGTGACACGTCGATTGCACACAGCTGGATTTTATTTAACTATTAATGTGACTTCTGAAGGTGATTGGTTGCACCAGATCTTATTTAGGGGCTTCAAGTTTTTTAAATTCTTTAAAAAAATTCAAAATAAATAAATAAATAATTTCACTTCACCAATTTGGAATATTTTGTGTATGTCCATTACATGAAATCCAAATAAAAATGGGAAACAAAAATCTATTTATATTACAGGTTGCAATGCAACCAAATAGGAAAAACGCCAAGGCGGTGAATACTTTAGCAAGGCACTGTATACTGCAGAAGGGCCAGTCACCATACTTTCACTTTCATATCAAACCACTATGCAGTTTTGTGGTTTACAAGCTATATAATTTACAGTTCAGTACGTTATGAAACATTTCTCTGAAATCAACCACATGCGGTGACAGTGTTCTACCTAATATAAGTGTTTGGGGATTTTTTTGTGATGATATCAACCACATTTTCATCTTAAACCCACATGTCCTTGAAAGTAACCCTGTTAAAGTCTACATACAAACGCTTGTTCTCGCCGTTTGCGTCATCTGTTCTGGAGCCCTAGAGGGCCTGGAGCTTATCTTTATCTGTGGGTTCTGGAGCCCTAGAGGGCCTGGAGCTTATCTTTATCTGTGGGTTCTGGAGCCCTAGAGGGCCTGGAGCTTATCTTTATCTGTGGGTTCTGGAGCCCTAGAGGGCCTGGAGCTTATCTTTATCTGTGGGTTCTGTATTCCTCCAGGAGCCCTAGAGGACCTGGAGCGTGCCATCGCTCTGAGTGGGGGTGTAGGGCGTACAGCGTGTCAGGCTCTGGTCCAGAGAGGCCTGCTGCTGAGGCTGGCCTGCCAGGATGATAAGGCCCGGGAGGACTTCGAGAGGGCAGCCGTCCTGGGCAGTGAGTTCGCCCGGCAACAGGTAGTGGTTCTGAACCCGTACGCTGCTCTCTGCAACCGCATGCTGACGGAGGTCATCAACAAGCTACGCAACCCGGAGGTGTCAGAGACACAGTAGTCAAAGGACAGGGCTTACCACCCCAACACTGGCAAACCAAATACATTTGTATCACTTGTGCATGCATTGAATGTTGTCTTGAGAAATTAATTAATAAACGTTTACGTTTTATTGAAGGTGAAAGATTTTATTGAGTCATTCTGTGGAATTCAATCAATCAAATGTATTTATAAAGCCCTGTTTACGTTAGCAGATGTCACAAAGTGCTGTACAGAAACCCAGCCTAGAACCCAAAACTAGGAAAAACTCCCTATAAAGAAACCTAGAGACATTAAGGCCAGATTGTTCTTCAAGATTTTCAATTGTTCATAGATGACCAGCAGGGTCAAATAATAATCACAGTGGTTGTAGAGGGTGCACCAGGTCAGTACCTCAGGAGTAAATGTCAGTTGGCTTTTCATAGCCGCGCAGAGGTCGACACAGCAGGTGCGGTGGAGAGAAAGAGAGAGTCAAAACCTGTTGAGTATGTTTGTTGCAGTAATAGTGACTGTTAGGCACCTATGGTATTGTAGACTGACCTGTGGAGAGGTTTAAAATGCTTTCCAGGTAGATAAATCATGTTTTCTCCAACTGGCCTGGCTGTGAAGGGAAAGGGAATGGAAAGTGCATGGCATTGTTATCCCTCGTGATTACCATGTGGTCCACTAAGTGTCTGGAATGAAAGGGCAGACGCTTGGTTAATCCGTGGCTGGCTCTGTAGCTGGCTGCGTGGCTGGCTCCATGGCAGGCTCCGTGGCAGGCTCCGTGGCAGGCTCCGTGGCAGGCTCCATGGCTGGCTCTGTAGCTGGCTCCATGGCAGGCTCCATGGCTGGCTCTGTAGCTGGCTCCATGGCAGGCTCCATGGCTGGCTCTGTAGCTGGCTCCGAGGCAGGCTCCGTGCAGGCTCCGTGGCAGGCTCCGTGGCAGGCTCCATGGCTGGCTCTGTAGCTGGCTCCATGGCAGGCTCCATGGCTGGCTCTGTAGCTGGCTCCATGGCAGGCTCCATGGCTGGCTCTGTAGCTGGCTCCGAGGCAGGCTCCGTGGCAGGCTCCATGGCTGGCTCCATGGCAGGCTCCGAGGCAGGCTCCATGGCTGGCTCCGTGGCTGGCTCTGTAGCTGGCTGCGTGGCAGGCTCCATGGCTGGCTCCGTGGCTGGCTCCGTGGCTGGCTCCGTGGCTGGCTCCGTGGCTGGCTCCGTGGCAGGCTCCGAGGCAGGCTCCATGGCTGGCTCCATGGCTGGCTCCGTGGCTGGCTCCAATGCAGGCTCCGTGGCTGGCTCCGTGGCTGGCTCCGTGGCTGGCTCCGTGGCAGGCTCCGAGGCAGGCTCCATGGCTGGCTCCATGGCTGGCTCCGTGGCAGGCTCCGTGGCTGGCTCCGTGGCTGGCTCCGTGGCAGGCTCCGTGGCTGGCTCTGTAGCTGGCTGCGTGGCAGGCTCCATGGCTGGCACCGTGGCAGGCTCTGTAGCTGGCTCCGTGGCAGGCTCCATGGCTGGCTCCGTGGCTGGCTCCGTGGCAGGCTCCATGGCTGGCTCCGTGGCAGGCTCTGTAGCTGGCTCCATGGCAGGCTCCATGGCTGGCTCCATGGCTGGCTCCATGGCAGGCTCTGTGGCTGGCTGCGTGGCAGGCTTTACGTAGACACATTTCTGAGAGCCAGCCATGGAGCCAGCCATTTCTGAGAGCCAGCCTTTACGTAGACACATTTCACTTTATAAAAATATAAATATAAAACACATCACGACAAGAGACACCACAACACTACATAAAGAGAGACCTAAGACAACAACGTGGCATGGCGGCAACACATGACAACACAGCATGGTAGCAACACAACATGACACCAACATGGTAGCAACACAACATGACACCAACATGGTAGCAATACAACATGACAACAACATGGTAGCAACACAACATGACACCAACATGGTAGCAATACAACATGACAACAACATGGTAGCAACACAACATGACACCAACATGGTAGCAATACAACATGACAACAACATGGTAGCAACACAACATGACACCAACATGGTAGCAATACCAACATGACACCAACATGGTAGCAACACAACATGACACCAACATGGTAGCAACACAACATGACAACAACATGGTAGCAACACAACATGACAACACAGCATGGTAGCAAGACCAACATGACACCAACATGGTAGCAACACAACATGACACCAACATGGTAGCAATACAACATGACAACAACATGGTAGCAACACAACATGACACCAACATGGTAGCAATACCAACATGACAACAACATGGTAGCAACACAACATGACACCAACATGGTAGCAATACAACATGACAACAACATGGTAGCAACACAACATGACACCAACATGGTAGCAATACCAACATGACACCAACATGGTAGCAATACCAACATGACACCAACATGGTAGCAACACAACATGACACCAACATGGTAGCAACACAACATGACAACAACATGGTAGCAACACAACATGACAACACAGCATGGTAGCAAGACCAACATGACACCAACATGGTAGCAACACAACATGACACCAACATGGTAGCAATACAACATGACAACAACATGGTAGCAACACAACATGACACCAACATGGTAGCAATACCAACATGACACCAACATGGTAGCAATACCAACATGACACCAACATGGTAGCAACACAACATGACACCAACATGGTAGCAACACAACATGACAACAACATGGTAGCAACACAACATGACAACACAGCATGGTAGCAAGACCAACATGACACCAACATGGTAGCAATACCAACATGACACCAACATGACACCAACATGGTAGCAACACAACATGACACCAACATGGTAGCAACACAACATGACAACAACATGGTAGCAACACAACATGACAACACAGCATGGTAGCAAGACCAACATGACACCAACATGGTAGCAACACAACATGACACCAACATGGTAGCAATACAACATGACAACAACATGGTAGCAACACAACATGACACCAACATGGTAGCAATACCAACATGACAACAACATGGTAGCAACACAACATGACACCAACATGGTAGCAATTCAACATGACAACAACATGGTAGCAACACAACATGACACCAACATGGTAGCAATACCAACATGACACCAACATGGTAGCAATACCAACATGACACCAACATGGTAGCAACACAACATGACACCAACATGGTAGCAACACAACATGACAACAACATGGTAGCAACACAACATGACAACACAGCATGGTAGCAAGACCAACATGACACCAACATGGTAGCAACACAACATGACACCAACATGGTAGCAATACAACATGACAACAACATGGTAGCAACACAACATGACACCAACATGGTAGCAATACCAACATGACACCAACATGGTAGCAATACCAACATGACACCAACATGGTAGCAACACAACATGACACCAACATGGTAGCAACACAACATGACAACAACATGGTAGCAACACAACATGACAACACAGCATGGTAGCAAGACCAACATGACACCAACATGGTAGCAACACAACATGACACCAACATGGTAGCAATACAACATGACAACAACATGGTAGCAACACAACATGACACCAACATGGTAGCAATACAACATGACAACAACATGGTAGCAACACAACATGACACCAACATGGTAGCAATACCAACATGACACCAACATGGTAGCAATACCAACATGACACCAACATGGTAGCAACACAACATGACACCAACATGGTAGCAACACAACATGACAACAACATGGTAGCAACACAACATGACAACACAGCATGGTAGCAAGACCAACATGACACCAACATGGTAGCAACACAACATGACACCAACATGGTAGCAATACAACATGACAACAACATGGTAGCAACACAACATGACACCAACATGGTAGCAATACCAACATGACACCAACATGGTAGCAATACCAACATGACACCAACATGGTAGCAACACAACATGACACCAACATGGTAGCAACACAACATGACAACAACATGGTAGCAACACAACATGACAACACAGCATGGTAGCAAGACCAACATGACACCAACATGGTAGCAACACAACATGACACCAACATGGTAGCAATACAACATGACAACAACATGGTAGCAACACAACATGACACCAACATGGTAGCAATACCAACATGACAACAACATGGTAGCAACACAACATGACACCAACATGGTAGCAATTCAACATGACAACAACATGGTAGCAACACAACATGACACCAACATGGTAGCAATACCAACATGACACCAACATGGTAGCAATACCAACATGACACCAACATGGTAGCAACACAACATGACACCAACATGGTAGCAATACAACATGACAACAACATGGTAGCAACACAACATGACACCAACATGGTAGCAATACAACATGACAACAACATGGTAGCAACACAACATGACACCAACATGGTAGCAATACAACATGACAACAACATGGTAGCAACACAACATGACACCAACATGGTAGCAATACCAACATGACACCAACATGGTAGCAATACCAACATGACACCAACATGGTAGCAACACAAAATGACACCAACATGGTAGCAACACAACATGACAACAACATGGTAGCAACACAACATGACAACACAGCATGGTAGCAAGACCAACATGACACCAACATGGTAGCAACACAACATGACACCAACATGGTAGCAATACAACATGACAACAACATGGTAGCAACACAACATGACACCAACATGGTAGCAATACCAACATGACACCAACATGGTAGCAACACAACATGACAACAACATGGTAGCAACACAACATGACAACACAGCATGGTAGCAAGACCAACATGACACCAACATGGTAGCAACACAACATGACACCAACATGGTAGCAATACAACATGACAACAACATGGTAGCAACACAACATGACACCAACATGGTAGCAATACCAACATGACACCAACATGGTAGCAATACCAACATGACACCAACATGGTAGCAACACAACATGACACCAACATGGTAGCAACACAACATGACAACAACATGGTAGCAACACAACATGACAACACAGCATGGTAGCAAGACCAACATGACACCAACATGGTAGCAACACAACATGACACCAACATGGTAGCAATACAACATGACAACAACATGGTAGCAACACAACATGACACCAACATGGTAGCAATACCAACATGACACCAACATGGTAGCAACACAACATGACACCAACATGGTAGCAACACAACATGACAACAACATGGTAGCAACACAACATGACAACACAGCATGGTAGCAAGACCAACATGACACCAACATGGTAGCAACACAACATGACACCAACATGGTAGCAATACAACATGACAACAACATGGTAGCAACACAACATGACACCAACATGGTAGCAATACCAACATGACACCAACATGGTAGCAATACCAACATGACACCAACATGGTAGCAACACAACATGACACCACAGCATGGTAGCAAGACCAACATGACACCAACATGGTAGCAACACAACATGACACCAACATGGTAGCAATACAACATGACAACAACATGGTAGCAACACAACATGACACCAACATGGTAGCAATACCAACATGACACCAACATGGTAGCAATACCAACATGACACCAACATGGTAGCAACACAACATGACACCAACATGGTAGCAACACAACATGACAACAACATGGTAGCAACACAACATGACAACACAGCATGGTAGCAAGACCAACATGACACCAACATGGTAGCAACACAACATGACACCAACATGGTAGCAATACAACATGACAACAACATGGTAGCAACACAACATGACACCAACATGGTAGCAATACAACATGACAACAACATGGTAGCAACACAACATGACACCAACATGGTAGCAATACAACATGACAACAACATGGTAGCAACACAACATGACACCAACATGGTAGCAATACCAACATGACACCAACATGGTAGCAATACCAACATGACACCAACATGGTAGCAACACAACATGACACCAACATGGTAGCAATACAACATGACAACAACATGGTAGCAACACAACATGACAACACAGCATGGTAGCAAGACCAACATGACACCAACATGGTAGCAACACAACATGACACCAACATGGTAGCAATACAACATGACAACAACATGGTAGCAACACAACATGACACCAACATGGTAGCAATACCAACATGACACCAACATGGTAGCAATACCAACATGACACCAACATGGTAGCAACACAACATGACACCAACATGGTAGCAACACAACATGACAACAACATGGTAGCAACACAACATGACAACACAGCATGGTAGCAAGACCAACATGACACCAACATGGTAGCAACACAACATGACACCAACATGGTAGCAATACAACATGACAACAACATGGTAGCAACACAACATGACACCAACATGGTAGCAATACCAACATGACACCAACATGGTAGCAATACCAACATGACACCAACATGGTAGCAACACAACATGACACCAACATGGTAGCAACACAACATGACAACAACATGGTAGCAACACAACATGACAACACAGCATGGTAGCAAGACCAACATGACACCAACATGGTAGCAACACAACTTGACAACAACATGGTAGCAACACAACATGACAACAACATGGTAGCAACAACAACATGACAACACAGCATGGTAGCAAGACCAACATGACACCAACATGGTAGCAACACAACTTAACAACAACATGGTAGCAACACAACATGACAACAACATGGTAGCAACACAACATGGTACAAACATTATTGGGCACCGACAAAAACAAAGGGAAAGAAGGTAGAAACAACAGTACACCACGCAAAGCGGGCACAGCTGTCAGTAAGAGTGTCCATGACTGAGACTTTGAATGAAGAAATGGAGATAAGACTGTGAAGTTTGAGTGTTTGTTGCAGCTCGTTCCAGTCGCTAGCTGCAGGGAACTGAAAAGAGGAGCGACCCAGGGATGTGTGTACTTTGGAGACCAACAGAATGTGACTAAAGCATATCGGGGTGTATACAGAGGTATCAGACAACTTATAAACAGGCTTAATCTGATTTCAAATTCTTAAAGAATATCTCAAAACAAAGTTGTTGCCTGTCAGTTTGTTTGGGCACTCTGCTTTGGAGAAAAGCAAAGCTGGAGGAGAGGAATTTGTTACAAACTTCCATATTTAGCCACAGGGAGGCAACAGTGTACAACTTATCAGGGAAACCCAGTTGCCAGTATGTTAATGCCCTGTCATTTGCAGCCCAGTAATAATGTTTAAAGGTGGGTAGGGCTAAGCTGCCACTTTCCTTGAGATTTCATCCCATGTGGGAAAACCTTTATTGCCTTGATTAATTCCTCTGTTGAGAAAATTGAGTTATCAAGATTTGGCAGGCTGATGGAATCCAAGAAGGCTGATACATCAGCACTAGAAGTCAGGCTGATGGAATCCAAGAAGGCTGATACATCAGAACTAGAAGCCAGGCTGATGCAATCAAAGGAGGCTGATACATCAGCACTAGAAGCCAGGCTGATGGAATCCAAGAAGGATGATACATCAGAACTAGAAGCAAGGCTGATGGAATAATCAAAGAAGGCTGATGGAATCAAAGAAGGCTGATACACCAGAACTAGAAGCCAGGCTGATGGAATAATCAAAGGAGGCTGATACATCAGAACTAGAATCCAGGCTGATGGAATCAAAGGAGGATAATACATCAGAACTAGATCCAGGCTGATGGAATCAAAGGAGGCTGATACATCAGAACTAGAAGCTAGGCTGATGGAATGAAAGGAGGATAATACATCAGAACTACAAGCCTGGCTGATGGAATTAAAGGAGGCTGATACATCAGAACTAGAAGCCAGGCTGATGGAACCAAAGGAGGCTGATACATCAGAACTAGATACCAGGCTGATGGATTCAAAGGAGGCTGATACATCAGAACTAGAAGCCAGGCCGAAGGAATCAAATGAGGCTGATACATCAGAACTAGAAACCAGGCTGATGGAATCAAATGAGGCTGATACATCAAAACTAGAAGCCAGGCGGATGGAATCAAAGGAGGCTGATACATCAGAACTAGAAGCCAGGCTGATGGATGCAAAGGAGGCTGACACATCAGAACTAGAAACCAGGCGGATGGAATCAAAGGACGCTGATGGAGTCAAATGAGGCTGATACATCAGAACTAGAAGCCAGGCTGATGGAATAATCAAAGAAGACTGATACATCAGAACTTGAAGCCAGGCTGATGGATTAATCAAAGAAGACTGATACATCAGAACTAGAAGCTAGGCTGATACAATCAAAGGAGGCTGATACATCAGAACTAGAAGCCAGGATGATGGAATAAAAGGAGGCTGATACATCAGAACTAGAAGCCAGGCTGATAGAATCAAAGGAGGCTGATACATCAGATCTAGAAGCCAGGCTGATGGAATCATTGGAGGCTGATACATCAGAACTAGAAGCCAGGCTGATAGTTTCAAAGGAGGTTGATACATCAGAACTAGAAATCAGGCTGATGGAGTAATCAAAGAAGGCATATACATCAGAACTAGAAGTCAGGATGACGGAATCAAAGAAGGCTGATACATAAGAACTAGAAGCCAGGCTGATGCAATCAAAGGATGCTGATACATCAGAACTAGAAGCCAGGCTGATGGAATCAAAGGAGGCTGATACATCAGAACTAGAAGCCAGGCTGATAGATTCAAAGGAGGTTGATACATCAGAACTATAAATCAGGCTGATGGAATAATCAAAGAAGGCATATACATCAGAACTAGAAGCCAGGCTGACGGAATCAAAGAAGGCTGATACATCAGAACTAGAAGCCAGGCTGATGCAATAAAAGGAGGCTGATACATCAGAACTAGATGCCAGGCTGATAGAATCAAAGGAGGATGATACATCAGATCTAGAAGCCAGGCTGATGGAATCATTGGAGGCTGATACATCAGAACAAGAAGCCAGGCTGATACAATCAAAGGAGGCTGATTCATCAGAACTAGAAGCCAGGATGATGGAATAAAAGGAGGCTGATACATCAGAACTAGAAGCCAGGCTGATAGAATAAAATGAGGCTGATACATCAGAACTAGAAGCCAGGATGACGGAATCAAATGAGGCTGATACATCAGAACTAGAAACCAGGCTGATGGAATCAAAGGAGGCTGATACATCAGATCTAGAAGCCAGGCTGATGGAATCATTGGAGGCTGATACATCAGAACTAGAAGCCAGGCTGATAGATTCAAAGGAGGTTGATACATCAGAACTAGAAATCAGGCTGATGGAATAATCAAAGAAGGCATATACATCAGAACTAGAAGCCAGGCTGACGGAATCAAAGAAGGCTGATACATCAGAACTAGAAGCCAGGCTGATGGAATCAAAGGAGGCTGATACATCAAAACTAGAACCCAGGCGGATGGAATCAAAGGAGGCTGATACATCAGAACTAGATGCCAGGCTGATGGAAGCAAAGGAGGCTGACACATCAGAAATAGAAGCCAGGCGGATGGAATCAAAGGACGCTGATGGAGTCAAAGGAGGCTGATACATCAGAACTAGATGACAGGCTGATGGAATAATCAAAGAAGACTGATACATCAGAACTTGAAGCCAGGCTGATGGATTAATCAAAGAAGACTGATACATCAGAACTAGAAGCTAGGCTGATACAATCAAAGGAGGCTGATACATCAGAACTAGAAGCCAGGATGATGGAATAAAAGGAGGCTGATACATCAGAACTAGAAGCCAGGCTGATAGAATCAAAGGAGGCTGATACATCAGATCTAGAAGCCAGGCTGATGGAATCATTGGAGGCTGATACATCAGAACTAGAAGCCAGGCTGATAGTTTCAAAGGAGGTTGATACATCATAACTAGAAATCAGGCTGATGGAATAATCAAAGAAGGCATATACATCAGAACTAGAAGTCAGGATGACGGAATCAAAGAAGGCTGATACATAAGAACTAGAAGCCAGGCTGATGCAATCAAAGGAGGCTGATACATCAGAACTAGAACCCAGGCTGATGGAATCATTGGAGGCTGATACATCAGAACTAGAAGCCAGGCTGATAGTTTCAAAGGAGGTTGATACATCAGAACTAGAAATCAGGCTGATGGAATAATCAAAGAAGGCATATACATCAGAACTAGAAGCCAGGATGACGGAATCAAAGGAGGCTGATACATCAGAACTAGAAGCCAGGCTGATGGAATCAAAGGAGGCTGATACATCAGAACTAGAAGCCAGGCTGATAGATTCAAAGGAGGTTGATACATCAGAACTATAAATCAGGCTGATGGAGTAATCAAAGAAGGCATATACATCAGAACTAGAAGCCAGGCTGATAGATTCAAAGGAGGTTGATACATCAGAACTATAAATCAGGCTGATGGAGTAATCAAAGAAGGCATATACATCAGAACTAGAAGCCAGGCTGACGGAATCAAAGAAGGCTGATACATCAGAACTAGAAGCCAGGCTGATGCAATAAAAGGAGGCTGATACATCAGAACTAGATGCCAGGCTGATAGAATCAAAGGAGGATGATACATCAGATCTAGAAGCCAGGCTGATGGAATCATTGGAGGCTGATACATCAGAACTAGAAGCCAGGCTGATACAATCAAAGGAGGCTGATTCATCAGAACTAGAAGCCAGGATGATGGAATAAAAGGAGGCTGATACATCAGAACTAGAAGCCAGGCTGATAGAATAAAATGAGGCTGATACATCAGAACTAGAAGCCAGGATGACGGAATCAAATGAGGCTGATACATCAGAACTAGAAACCAGGCTGATGGAATCAAAGGAGGCTGATACATCAGATCTAGAAGCCAGGCTGATGGAATCATTGGAGGCTGATACATCAGAACTAGAAGCCAGGCTGATAGATTCAAAGGAGGTTGATACATCAGAACTAGAAATCAGGCTGATGGAATAATCAAAGAAGGCATATACATCAGAACTAGAAGCCAGGCTGACGGAATCAAAGAAGGCTGATACATCAGAACTAGAAGCCAGGCTGATGGAATCAAAGGAGGCTGATACATCAAAACTAGAACCCAGGCGGATGGAATCAAAGGAGGCTGATACATCAGAACTAGATGCCAGGCTGATGGAAGCAAAGGAGGCTGACACATCAGAAATAGAAGCCAGGCGGATGGAATCAAAGGACGCTGATGGAGTCAAAGGAGGCTGATACATCAGAACTAGATGACAGGCTGATGGAAGCAAAGGAGGCTGATACATCAGAACTAGAAGCTAGGCTGATGGAATGAAAGGAGGATAATACATCAGAACTAGAAGCCTGGATGATGGAATTAAAGGAGGCTGATACATCAGAACTAGAAGCCAGGCTGATGGGATCAAAGGAGGCTGATACATCAGAACTAGATACCAGGCTGATGGAATCAAAGGAGGCTGATACATCAGAACTAGAAGTCAGGCCGAAGGAATCAAATGAGGCTGATACATCAGAACTAGAAACCAGGCTGATGGAATCAAATGAGGCTGATACATCAAAACTAGAAGCCAGGCGGATGGAATCAAAGGAGGCTGATACATCAGAACTAGAAGCCAGGCTGATGGATGCAAAGGAGGCTGACACATCAGAACTAGAAACCAGGCGGATGGAATCAAAGGACGCTGATGAAGTCAAATGAGGCTGATACATCAGATCTAGAAGCCAGGCTGATGGAATCATTGGAGGCTGATACATCAGAACTAGAAGCCAGGCTGATAGATTCAAAGGAGGTTGATACATCAGAACTAGAAATCAGGCTGATGGAATAATCAAAGAAGGCATATACATCAGAACTAGAAGCCAGGCTGACGGAATCAAAGAAGGCTGATACATCAGAACTAGAAGCCAGGCTGATGGAATCAAAGGAGGCTGATACATCAAAACTAGAACCCAGGCGGATGGAATCAAAGGAGGCTGATACATCAGAACTAGATGCCAGGCTGATGGAAGCAAAGGAGGCTGACACATCAGAAATAGAAGCCAGGCGGATGGAATCAAAGGACGCTGATGGAGTCAAAGGAGGCTGATACATCAGAACTAGATGACAGGCTGATGGAAGCAAAGGAGGCTGATACATCAGAACTAGAAGCTAGGCTGATGGAATGAAAGGAGGATAATACATCAGAACTAGAAGCCTGGCTGATGGAATTAAAGGAGGCTGATACATCAGAACTAGAAGCCAGGCTGATGGGATCAAAGGAGGCTGATACATCAGAACTAGATACCAGGCTGATGGAATCAAAGGAGGCTGATACATCAGAACTAGAAGTCAGGCCGAAGGAATCAAATGAGGCTGATACATCAGAACTAGAAACCAGGCTGATGGAATCAAATGAGGCTGATACATCAAAACTAGAAGCCAGGCGGATGGAATCAAAGGAGGCTGATACATCAGAACTAGAAGCCAGGCTGATGGATGCAAAGGAGGCTGACACATCAGAACTAGAAACCAGGCGGATGGAATCAAAGGACGCTGATGAAGTCAAATGAGGCTGATACATCAGAACTAGAAGCCAGGCTGATGGAATAATCAAAGAAGACTGATACATCAGAACTTGAAGCCAGGCTGATGGATTAATCAAAGAAGACTGATACATCAGAACTAGAAGCTAGGCTGATACAATCAAAGGAGGCTGATACATCAGAACTAGAAGCCAGGATGATGGAATAAAAGGAGGCTGATACATCAGAACTAGAAGCCAGGCTGATAGAATCAAAGGAGGCTGATACATCAGAACTAGAAGCCAGGATGATGGAATAAAAGGAGGCTGATACATCAGAACTAGAAGCCAGGCTGATAGAATCAAAGGAGGTTGATACATCAGAACTAGAAATCAGGCTGATGGAATAATCAAAGAAGGCATATACATCAGAACTAGAAGTCAGGATGACGGAATCAAAGAAGGCTGATACATAAGAACTAGAAGCCAGGCTGATGCAATCAAAGGAGGCTGATACATCAGAACTAGAACCCAGGCTGATGGAATCATTGGAGGCTGATACATCAGAACTAGAAGCCAGGCTGATAGTTTCAAAGGAGGTTGATACATCAGAACTAGAAATCAGGCTGATGGAATAATCAAAGAAGGCATATACATCAGAACTAGAAGCCAGGATGACGGAATCAAAGGAGGCTGATACATCAGAACTAGAAGCCAGGCTGATGGAATCAAAGGAGGCTGATACATCAGAACTAGAAGCCAGGCTGATAGATTCAAAGGAGGTTGATACATCAGAACTATAAATCAGGCTGATGGAGTAATCAAAGAAGGCATATACATCAGAACTAGAAGCCAGGCTGATAGATTCAAAGGAGGTTGATACATCAGAACTATAAATCAGGCTGATGGAGTAATCAAAGAAGGCATATACATCAGAACTAGAAGCCAGGCTGACGGAATCAAAGAAGGCTGATACATCAGAACTAGAAGCCAGGCTGATGCAATAAAAGGAGGCTGATACATCAGAACTAGATGCCATGCTGATAGAATCAAAGGAGGCTGATACATCAGATCTAGAAGCCAGGCTGATGGAATCATTGGAGGCTGATACATCAGAACTAGAAGCCAGGCTGATAGTTTCAAAGGAGGTTGATACATCAGAACTAGAAATCAGGCTGATGGAATAATCAAAGAAGGCATATACATCAGAACTAGAAGCCAGGATGACGGAATCAAAGGAGGCTGATACATCAGAACTAGAAGCCAGGCTGATGGAATCAAAGGAGGCTGATACATCAGAACTAGAAGCCAGGCTGATAGATTCAAAGGAGGTTGATACATCAGAACTATAAATCAGGCTGATGGAGTAATCAAAGAAGGCATATACATCAGAACTAGAAGCCAGGCTGATAGATTCAAAGGAGGTTGATACATCAGAACTATAAATCAGGCTGATGGAGTAATCAAAGAAGGCATATACATCAGAACTAGAAGCCAGGCTGACGGAATCAAAGAAGGCTGATACATCAGAACTAGAAGCCAGGCTGACGCAATAAAAGGAGGCTGATACATCAGAACTAGATGCCATGCTGATAGAATCAAAGGAGGCTGATACATCAGATCTAGAAGCCAGGCTGATGGAATCATTGGAGGCTGATACATCAGAACTAGAAGCCAGGCTGATAGTTTCAAAGGAGGTTGATACATCAGAACTAGAAATCAGGCTGATGGAATAATCAAAGAAGGCATATACATCAGAACTAGAAGCCAGGCTGACGGAATCAAAGAAGGCTGATACATCAGAACTAGAAGCCAGGCTGATGGAATAAAAGGAGGCTGATACATCAGAACTAGAAGCCAGGCTGATAGAATAAAAGGAGGCTGATAACTCAGAACTAGAAGCCAGGATGACGGAATCAAATGAGGCTGATACATCAGAACTAGAAACCAGGCTGATGGAATCAAAGGAGGCTGATACATCAGATCTAGAAGCCAGGCTGATGGAATCATTGGAGGCTGATACATCAGAACTAGAAGCCAGGCTGATAGATTCAAAGGAGGTTGATACATCAGAACTAGAAATCAGGCTGATAGAATAAAAGGAGGCTGATACATCAGATCTAGAAGCCAGGCTGATGGATCATTGGAGGCTGATACATCAATCAAAGAAGGCATATACATCAGAACTAGAAGCCAGGCTGACGGAATCAAAGAAGGCTGATACATCAGAACTAGAAGCCAGGCTGATGGAATAAAAGGAGGCTGATACATCAGAACTAGAAGCCAGGCTGATAGAATAAAAGGAGGCTGATAACTCAGAACTAGAAGCCAGGATGACGGAATCAAATGAGGCTGATACATCAGAACTAGAAACCAGGCTGATGGAATCAAAGGAGGCTGATACATCAGATCTAGAAGCCAGGCTGATGGAATCATTGGAGGCTGATACATCAGAACTAGAAGCCAGGCTGATAGATTCAAAGGAGGTTGATACATCAGAACTAGAAATCAGGCTGATAGAATAAAAGGAGGCTGATACATCAGATCTAGAAGCCAGGCTGATGGATCATTGGAGGCTGATACATCAGAACTAGAAGCCAGGCTGATAGTTTCAAAGGAGGTTGATACATCAGAACTAGAAATCAGGCTGATGGAATAATCAAAGAAGGCATATACATCAGAACTAGAAGCCAGGATGACGGAATCAAATGAGGCTGATACATCAGAACTAGAAACCAGGCTGATGGATTCAAAGGAGGCTGATACATCAGAACTAGATGTCAGGCTGATGGAAGCAAAAGAGGCTTACACATCAGAACTAAAAGCCAGGCGGATGGGATCAAAGGAGGCTGATACATCAAAACTAGAAGCCAGGCAGATGGAATCAAAGGAGGCTGATACATCAGAACTAGATGCCAGGCTGGTGGAAGCAAAGGAGGCTGACACATCAGAACTAGAAACCAGGCGGATGGAATCAAAGGACGCTGATGGAGTCAAATGAGGCTGATACATCAGAACTAGAAGCCAGGCTGATGGAATAATCAAAGAAGACTGATACATCAGAACTAGAAGCCAGGCTGATGGAATAATCAAAGAAGGCATATACATCAGAACTAGAAGCCAGGATGACGGAATCAAATGAGGCTGATACATCAGAACTAGAAACCAGGCTGATGGATTCAAAGGAGGCTGATAGATCAGAACTAGATGTCAGGCTGATGGAAGCAAAAGAGGCTTACACATCAGAACTAAAAGCCAGGCGGATGGGATCAAAGGAGGCTGATACATCAAAACTAGAAGCCAGGCAGATGGAATCAAAGGAGGCTGATACATCAGAACTAGATGCCAGGCTGGTGGAAGCAAAGGAGGCTGACACATCAGCACTAGAAACCAGGCGGATGGAATCAAAGGACGCTGATGGAGTCAAATGAGGCTGATACATCAGAACTAGAAGCCAGGCTGATGGAATAATCAAAGAAGGCTGATACATCAAAACTAGAAGCCAGGCTGATACAATCAAAGGAGGCTTATACATCAGAACTAGAAGCCAGGATGATGGAATAAAAGGAGGCTGATACATCAGAACTAGACGCCAGGCTGATAGAATCAAAGGAGGCTGATACATCAGATCTAGAAGCCAGGCTGATGGAATCATTGGAGGCTGATACATCAGAACTAGAAGCCAGGCTGATAGATTCAAAGGAGGTTGATACATCAGAACTAGAAATCAGGCTGATGGAATAATCAAAGAAGGCATATACATCAGAACTAGAAGCCAGGCTGACGGAATCAAAGAAGGCTGATACATCAGAACTAGAAGCCAGGCTGACGCAATAAAAGGAGGCTGATACACCAGAACTAGAAGCCAGGCTGATGGAATCAAAGGAGGCTGATACATCAGAACTAGAAGACAGGCTGATGGAATCAAATGAGGCTGATACATCAGAACTAGATGGCAGGCTGATGGAATCAAAGGAGGCTGATACATCAGAACTACATGCCAGGCTGATGGAATCAAAGGAGGCTGATACATCAAAACTAGAACCCAGGCGGATGGAATCAAAGGAGGCTGATACATCAAAACTAGAACCCAGGCGGATGGAATCAAAGGAGGCTGATACATCAGAACTAGATGCCAGGCTGATGGAAGCAAAGGAGGCTGACACATCAGAACTAGAAACCAGGCGGATGGAATCAAAGGACGCTGATGGAGTCAAAGGAGGCTGATACATCAGAACTAGAAGCCAGGCTGATGGAATAATCAAAGAAGACTGATACATCAGAACTTGAAGCCAGGCTGATGGAATAATCAAAGAAGGCTGATACATCAGAACTAGAAGCCAGGCTGATGGAATAAAAGGAGGCTGATACTTCAGAACTAGACGCCAGGCTAATAGAATCAAAGGAGGCTGATACATCAGAACTAGAAGCCAGGCTTATAGATTCAAAGGAGGTTGATACATCAGAACTAGAAATCAGGCTGATGGAATAATCAAAGAAGGCATATACATCAGAACTAGAAGCCAGGCTGACGGAATCAAAGAAGGCTGATACATCAGAACTAGAAGCCAGGCTGATGCAATAAAATGAGGCTGATACATCAGAACTAGAACCCAGGCTGATTGAATAAAAGGAGGCTGATACATCAGAACTAGAAGCCAGGCCGATTAAATCAAAGGAGGCTGATACATCAGAACTAGAAGCCAGGCTGATGGAATCAAAGGAGGCTGACACATCAGAACTAGAAGCCAGGCTGATGGAATCAAAGGAGGCTGATACATCAGAACTAGATGGCAGGCTGATGGAATCAAAGGAGGCTGACACATCAGAACTACAAGCCAGGCGGATGGAATCAAAGGACGCTGATGGAGTCAAAGGAGGCTGATACATCAGAACTAGATGCCAGGCTGATGGAAGCAAAGGAGGCTGACACATCAGATCTAGAAACCAGGCGGATGGAATCAAAGGACGCTGATGGAGTCAAAGGAGGCTGATACATCAGGTCTAGAAGCCAGGCTGATGGAATCATTGGAGGCTGATACATCAGAACTAGAAGCCAGGCTGATAGATTCAAAGGAGGTTGATACATCAGAACTAGAAGACAGGCTGATGGAATAATCAAAGAAGGCATATACATCAGAACTAGAAGCCAGGCTGACGGAATCAAAGAAGGCTGATACATCAGAACTAGAAGCCAGGCTGATGGAATCAAAGGAGGCTGATACATCAAAACTAGAACCCAGGCGGATGGAATCAAAGGAGGCTGATACATCAGAACTAGATGCCAGGCTGATGGAAGCAAAGGAGGCTGACACATCAGAAATAGAAGCCAGGCGGATGGAATCAAAGGACGCTGATGGAGTCAAAGGAGGCTGATACATCAGAACTAGATGACAGGCTGATGGAAGCAAAGGAGGCTGACACATCAGAACTAGAAACCAGGCGGATGGAATCAAAGGACGCTGATGGAGTCAAAGGAGGCTGATACATCAGAACTAGAAGCCAGGCTGATACAATCAGAGGAGGCTGATACATCAGAACTAGAAGCCAGGATGATGGAATAAAAGGAGGCTGATACATCAGAACTAGACGCCAGGCTGATAGAATCAAAGGAGGCTGATACATCAGATCTAGAAGCCAGGCTGATGGAATCATTGGAGGCTGATACATCAGAACTAGAAGCCAGGATGATGGAATCATTGGAGGCTGATACATCAGAACTAGAAGCCAGGCTGATAGATTCAAAGGAGGTTGATACATCAGAACTAGAAATCAGGCTGATGGAATAATCAAAGAAGGCTGATACATCAAAACTAGAAGCCAGGCTGATACAATCAAAGGAGGCTTATACATCAGAACTAGAAGCCAGGATGATGGAATAAAAGGAGGCTGATACATCAGAACTAGACGCCAGGCTGATAGAATCAAAGGAGGCTGATACATCAGATCTAGAAGCCAGGCTGATGGAATCATTGGAGGCTGATACATCAGAACTAGAAGCCAGGCTGATAGATTCAAAGGAGGTTGATACATCAGAACTAGAAATCAGGCTGATGGAATAATCAAAGAAGGCATATACATCAGAACTAGAAGCCAGGCTGACGGAATCAAAGAAGGCTGATACATCAGAACTAGAAGCCAGGCTGACGCAATAAAAGGAGGCTGATACATCAGAACTAGAAGCCAGGCTGATTGAATAAAAGGAGGCTGATACATCAAAACTAGAACCCAGGCGGATGGAATCAAAGGAGGCTGATACATCAAAACTAGAACCCAGGCGGATGGAATCAAAGGAGGCTGATACATCAGAACTAGATGCCAGGCTGATGGAAGCAAAGGAGGCTGACACATCAGAACTAGAAACCAGGCGGATGGAATCAAAGGACGCTGATGGAGTCAAAGGAGGCTGATACATCAGAACTAGAAGCCAGGCTGATGGAATAATCAAAGAAGACTGATACATCAGAACTTGAAGCCAGGCTGATGGAATAATCAAAGAAGGCTGATACATCAGAACTAGAAGCCAGGCTGATGGAATAAAAGGAGGCTGATACTTCAGAACTAGACGCCAGGCTAATAGAATCAAAGGAGGCTGATACATCAGAACTAGAAGCCAGGCTGATAGATTCAAAGGAGGTTGATACATCAGAACTAGAAATCAGGCTGATGGAATAATCAAAGAAGGCATATACATCAGAACTAGAAGCCAGGCTGACGGAATCAAAGAAGGCTGATACATCAGAACTAGAAGCCAGGCTGATGCAATAAAATGAGGCTGATACATCAGAACTAGAACCCAGGCTGATTGAATAAAAGGAGGCTGATACATCAGAACTAGAAGCCAGGCCGATTAAATCAAAGGAGGCTGATACATCAGAACTAGAAGCCAGGCTGATGGAATCAAAGGAGGCTGACACATCAGAACTAGAAGCCAGGCTGATGGAATCAAAGGAGGCTGATACATCAGAACTAGATGGCAGGCTGATGGAATCAAAGGAGGCTGACACATCAGAACTACAAGCCAGGCGGATGGAATCAAAGGACGCTGATGGAGTCAAAGGAGGCTGATACATCAGAACTAGATGCCAGGCTGATGGAAGCAAAGGAGGCTGACACATCAGATCTAGAAACCAGGCGGATGGAATCAAAGGACGCTGATGGAGTCAAAGGAGGCTGATACATCAGATCTAGAAGCCAGGCTGATGGAATCATTGGAGGCTGACACATCAGATCTAGAAACCAGGCGGATGGAATCAAAGGACGCTGATGGAGTCAAAGGAGGCTGATACATCAGATCTAGAAGCCAGGCTGATGGAATCATTGGAGGCTGATACATCAGAACTAGAAGCCAGGCTGATAGATTCAAAGGAGGTTGATACATCAGAACTAGAAGACAGGCTGATGGAATAATCAAAGAAGGCATATACATCAGAACTAGAAGCCAGGCTGACGGAATCAAAGAAGGCTGATACATCAGAACTAGAAGCCAGGCTGATGGAATCAAAGGAGGCTGATACATCAAAACTAGAACCCAGGCGGATGGAATAAAAGGAGGCTGATACATCAGAACTAGAAGCCAGGCTGATAGAATAAAAGGAGGCTGATAACTCAGAACTAGAAGCCAGGATGACGGAATCAAATGAGGCTGATACATCAGAACTAGAAACCAGGCTGATGGAATCAAAGGAGGCTGATACATCAGATCTAGAAGCCAGGCTGATGGAATCATTGGAGGCTGATACATCAGAACTAGAAGCCAGGCTGATAGATTCAAAGGAGGTTGATACATCAGAACTAGAAATCAGGCTGATAGAATAAAAGGAGGCTGATACATCAGATCTAGAAGCCAGGCTGATGGATCATTGGAGGCTGATACATCAGAACTAGAAGCCAGGCTGATGGAATAATCAAAGAAGGCATATACATCAGAACTAGAAGCCAGGATGACGGAATCAAATGAGGCTGATACATCAGAACTAGAAACCAGGCTGATGGATTCAAAGGAGGCTGATACATCAGAACTAGATGTCAGGCTGATGGAAGCAAAAGAGGCTTACACATCAGAACTAAAAGCCAGGCGGATGGGATCAAAGGAGGCTGATACATCAAAACTAGAAGCCAGGCAGATGGAATCAAAGGAGGCTGATACATCAGAACTAGATGCCAGGCTGGTGGAAGCAAAGGAGGCTGACACATCAGAACTAGAAACCAGGCGGATGGAATCAAAGGACGCTGATGGAGTCAAATGAGGCTGATACATCAGAACTAGAAGCCAGGCTGATGGAATAATCAAAGAAGACTGATACATCAGAACTAGAAGCCAGGCTGATGGAATAATCAAAGAAGGCTGATACATCAAAACTAGAAGCCAGGCTGATACAATCAAAGGAGGCTTATACATCAGAACTAGAAGCCAGGATGATGGAATAAAAGGAGGCTGATACATCAGAACTAGACGCCAGGCTGATAGAATCAAAGGAGGCTGATACATCAGATCTAGAAGCCAGGCTGATGGAATCATTGGAGGCTGATACATCAGAACTAGAAGCCAGGCTGATAGATTCAAAGGAGGTTGATACATCAGAACTAGAAATCAGGCTGATGGAATAATCAAAGAAGGCATATACATCAGAACTAGAAGCCAGGCTGACGGAATCAAAGAAGGCTGATACATCAGAACTAGAAGCCAGGCTGACGCAATAAAAAGAGGCTGATACACCAGAACTAGAAGCCAGGCTGATGGAATCAAAGGAGGCTGATACATCAGAACTAGAAGACAGGCTGATGGAATCAAATGAGGCTGATACATCAGAACTAGATGGCAGGCTGATGGAATCAAAGGAGGCTGATACATCAGAACTACATGCCAGGCTGATGGAATCAAAGGAGGCTGATACATCAAAACTAGAACCCAGGCGGATGGAATCAAAGGAGGCTGATACATCAAAACTAGAACCCAGGCGGATGGAATCAAAGGAGGCTGATACATCAGAACTAGATGCCAGGCTGATGGAAGCAAAGGAGGCTGACACATCAGAACTAGAAACCAGGCGGATGGAATCAAAGGACGCTGATGGAGTCAAAGGAGGCTGATACATCAGAACTAGAAGCCAGGCTGATGGAATAATCAAAGAAGACTGATACATCAGAACTTGAAGCCAGGCTGATGGAATAATCAAAGAAGGCTGATACATCAGAACTAGAAGCCAGGCTGATGGAATAAAAGGAGGCTGATACTTCAGAACTAGACGCCAGGCTAATAGAATCAAAGGAGGCTGATACATCAGAACTAGAAGCCAGGCTTATAGATTCAAAGGAGGTTGATACATCAGAACTAGAAATCAGGCTGATGGAATAATCAAAGAAGGCATATACATCAGAACTAGAAGCCAGGCTGACGGAATCAAAGAAGGCTGATACATCAGAACTAGAAGCCAGGCTGATGCAATAAAATGAGGCTGATACATCAGAACTAGAACCCAGGCTGATTGAATAAAAGGAGGCTGATACATCAGAACTAGAAGCCAGGCCGATTAAATCAAAGGAGGCTGATACATCAGAACTAGAAGCCAGGCTGATGGAATCAAAGGAGGCTGACACATCAGAACTAGAAGCCAGGCTGATGGAATCAAAGGAGGCTGATACATCAGAACTAGATGGCAGGCTGATGGAATCAAAGGAGGCTGACACATCAGAACTACAAGCCAGGCGGATGGAATCAAAGGACGCTGATGGAGTCAAAGGAGGCTGATACATCAGAACTAGATGCCAGGCTGATGGAAGCAAAGGAGGCTGACACATCAGATCTAGAAACCAGGCGGATGGAATCAAAGGACGCTGATGGAGTCAAAAGAGGCTGATACATCAGGTCTAGAAGCCAGGCTGATGGAATCATTGGAGGCTGATACATCAGAACTAGAAGCCAGGCTGATAGATTCAAAGGAGGTTGATACATCAGAACTAGAAGACAGGCTGATGGAATAATCAAAGAAGGCATATACATCAGAACTAGAAGCCAGGCTGACGGAATCAAAGAAGGCTGATACATCAGAACTAGAAGCCAGGCTGATGGAATCAAAGGAGGCTGATACATCAAAACTAGAACCCAGGCGGATGGAATCAAAGGAGGCTGATACATCAGAACTAGATGCCAGGCTGATGGAAGCAAAGGAGGCTGACACATCAGAAATAGAAGCCAGGCGGATGGAATCAAAGGACGCTGATGGAGTCAAAGGAGGCTGATACATCAGAACTAGATGACAGGCTGATGGAAGCAAAGGAGGCTGACACATCAGAACTAGAAACCAGGCGGATGGAATCAAAGGACGCTGATGGAGTCAAAGGAGGCTGATACATCAGAACTAGAAGCCAGGCTGATACAATCAGAGGAGGCTGATACATCAGAACTAGAAGCCAGGATGATGGAATAAAAGGAGGCTGATACATCAGAACTAGACGCCAGGCTGATGGAATCAAAGGAGGCTGATACATCAAAACTAGAACCCAGGCGGATGGAATCAAAGGAGGCTGATACATCAGAACTAGATGCCAGGCTGATGGAAGCAAAGGAGGCTGACACATCAGAACTAGAAACCAGGCGGATGGAATCAAAGGACGCTGATGGAGTCAAAGGAGGCTGATACATCAGAACTAGAAGCCAGGCTGATGGAATAATCAAAGAAGACTGATACATCAGAACTTGAAGCCAGGCTGATGGAATAATCAAAGAAGGCTGATACATCAGAACTAGAAGCCAGGCTGATGGAATAAAAGGAGGCTGATACATCAGAACTAGAAGCCAGGCTGATAGATTCAAAGGAGGTTGATACATCAGAACTAGAAATCAGGCTGATGGAATAATCAAAGAAGGCATATACATCAGAACTAGAAGCCAGGCTGACGGAATCAAAGAAGGCTGATACATCAGAACTAGAAGCCAGGCTGATGCAATAAAATGAGGCTGATACATCAGAACTAGAACCCAGGCTGATTGAATAAAAGGAGGCTGATACATCAGAACTAGAAGCCAGGCCGATTAAATCAAAGGAGGCTGATACATCAGAACTAGAAGCCAGGCTGATGGAATCAAAGGAGGCTGACACATCAGAACTAGAAGCCAGGCTGATGGAATCAAAGGAGGCTGATACATCAGAACTAGATGGCAGGCTGATGGAATCAAAGGAGGCTGACACATCAGAACTACAAGCCAGGCGGATGGAATCAAAGGACGCTGATGGAGTCAAAGGAGGCTGATACATCAGAACTAGATGCCAGGCTGATGGAAGCAAAGGAGGCTGACACATCAGATCTAGAAACCAGGCGGATGGAATCAAAGGACGCTGATGGAGTCAAAGGAGGCTGATACATCAGATCTAGAAGCCAGGCTGATGGAATCATTGGAGGCTGACACATCAGATCTAGAAACCAGGCGGATGGAATCAAAGGACGCTGATGGAGTCAAAGGAGGCTGATACATCAGATCTAGAAGCCAGGCTGATGGAATCATTGGAGGCTGATACATCAGAACTAGAAGCCAGGCTGATAGATTCAAAGGAGGTTGATACATCAGAACTAGAAGACAGGCTGATAGAATAAAAGGAGGCTGATAACTCAGAACTAGAAGCCAGGATGACGGAATCAAATGAGGCTGATACATCAGAACTAGAAACCAGGCTGATGGAATCAAAGGAGGCTGATACATCAGATCTAGAAGCCAGGCTGATGGAATCATTGGAGGCTGATACATCAGAACTAGAACCCAGGCGGATGGAATAAAAGGAGGCTGATACATCAGAACTAGAAGCCAGGCTGATAGAATAAAAGGAGGCTGATAACTCAGAACTAGAAGCCAGGATGACGGAATCAAATGAGGCTGATACATCAGAACTAGAAACCAGGCTGATGGAATCAAAGGAGGCTGATACATCAGATCTAGAAGCCAGGCTGATGGAATCATTGGAGGCTGATACATCAGAACTAGAAGCCAGGCTGATAGATTCAAAGGAGGTTGATACATCAGAACTAGAAATCAGGCTGATAGAATAAAAGGAGGCTGATACATCAGATCTAGAAGCCAGGCTGATGGATCATTGGAGGCTGATACATCAGAACTAGAAGCCAGGCTGATGGAATAATCAAAGAAGGCATATACATCAGAACTAGAAGCCAGGATGACGGAATCAAATGAGGCTGATACATCAGAACTAGAAACCAGGCTGATGGATTCAAAGGAGGCTGATACATCAGAACTAGATGTCAGGCTGATGGAAGCAAAAGAGGCTTACACATCAGAACTAAAAGCCAGGCGGATGGGATCAAAGGAGGCTGATACATCAAAACTAGAAGCCAGGCAGATGGAATCAAAGGAGGCTGATACATCAGAACTAGATGCCAGGCTGGTGGAAGCAAAGGAGGCTGACACATCAGAACTAGAAACCAGGCGGATGGAATCAAAGGACGCTGATGGAGTCAAATGAGGCTGATACATCAGAACTAGAAGCCAGGCTGATGGAATAATCAAAGAAGACTGATACATCAGAACTAGAAGCCAGGCTGATGGAATAATCAAAGAAGGCTGATACATCAAAACTAGAAGCCAGGCTGATACAATCAAAGGAGGCTTATACATCAGAACTAGAAGCCAGGATGATGGAATAAAAGGAGGCTGATACATCAGAACTAGACGCCAGGCTGATAGAATCAAAGGAGGCTGATACATCAGATCTAGAAGCCAGGCTGATGGAATCATTGGAGGCTGATACATCAGAACTAGAAGCCAGGCTGATAGATTCAAAGGAGGTTGATACATCAGAACTAGAAATCAGGCTGATGGAATAATCAAAGAAGGCATATACATCAGAACTAGAAGCCAGGCTGACGGAATCAAAGAAGGCTGATACATCAGAACTAGAAGCCAGGCTGACGCAATAAAAGGAGGCTGATACATCAGAACTAGAAGCCAGGCTGATGGAATCAAAGGAGGCTGATACATCAGAACTAGAAGACAGGCTGATGGAATCAAATGAGGCTGATACATCAGAACTAGATGGCAGGCTGATGGAATCAAAGGAGGCTGATACATCAGAACTACATGCCAGGCTGATGGAATCAAAGGAGGCTGATACATCAAAACTAGAACCCAGGCGGATGGAATCAAAGGAGGCTGATACATCAAAACTAGAACCCAGGCGGATGGAATCAAAGGAGGCTGATACATCAGAACTAGATGCCAGGCTGATGGAAGCAAAGGAGGCTGACACATCAGAACTAGAAACCAGGCGGATGGAATCAAAGGACGCTGATGGAGTCAAAGGAGGCTGATACATCAGAACTAGAAGCCAGGCTGATGGAATAATCAAAGAAGACTGATACATCAGAACTTGAAGCCAGGCTGATGGAATAATCAAAGAAGGCTGATACATCAGAACTAGAAGCCAGGCTGATGGAATAAAAGGAGGCTGATACTTCAGAACTAGACGCCAGGCTAATAGAATCAAAGGAGGCTGATACATCAGAACTAGAAGCCAGGCTGATAGATTCAAAGGAGGTTGATACATCAGAACTAGAAATCAGGCTGATGGAATAATCAAAGAAGGCATATACATCAGAACTAGAAGCCAGGCTGACGGAATCAAAGAAGGCTGATACATCAGAACTAGAAGCCAGGCTGATGCAATAAAAGGAGGCTGATACATCAGAACTAGAACCCAGGCTGATTGAATAAAAGGAGGCTGATACATCAGAACTAGAAGCCAGGCCGATTAAATCAAAGGAGGCTGATACATCAGAACTAGAAGCCAGGCTGATGGAATCAAAGGAGGCTGACACATCAGAACTAGAAGCCAGGCTGATGGAATCAAAGGAGGCTGATACATCAGAACTAGATGGCAGGCTGATGGAATCAAAGGAGGCTGACACATCAGAACTACAAGCCAAGCGGATGGAATCAAAGGACGCTGATGGAGTCAAAGGAGGCTGATACATCAGAACTAGATGCGAGGCTGATGGAAGCAAAGGAGGCTGACACATCAGATCTAGAAACCAGGCGGATGGAATCAAAGGACGCTGATGGAGTCAAAGGAGGCTGATACATCAGATCTAGAAGCCAGGCTGATGGAATCATTGGAGGCTGATACATCAGAACTAGAAGCCAGGCTGATAGATTCAAAGGAGGTTGATACATCAGAACTAGAAGACAGGCTGATGGAATAATCAAAGAAGGCATATACATCAGAACTAGAAGCCAGGCTGACGGAATCAAAGAAGGCTGATACATCAGAACTAGAAGCCAGGCTGATGGAATCAAAGGAGGCTGATACATCAAAACTAGAACCCAGGCGGATGGAATAAAAGGAGGCTGATACATCAGAACTAGATGCCAGGCTGATGGAAGCAAAGGAGGCTGACACATCAGAAATAGAAGCCAGGCGGATGGAATCAAAGGACGCTGATGGAGTCAAAGGAGGCTGATACATCAGAACTAGATGACAGGCTGATGGAAGCAAAGGAGGCTGACACATCAGAACTAGAAACCAGGCGGATGGAATCAAAGGACGCTGATGGAGTCAAAGGAGGTTGATACATCAGAACTAGAAGCCAGGCTGATACAATCAGAGGAGGCTGATACATCAGAACTAGAAGCCAGGATGACGGAATAAAAGGAGGCTGATACATCAGAACTAGACGCCAGGCTGATAGAATCAAAGGAGGCTGATACATCAGATCTAGAAGCCAGGCTGATGGAATCATTGGAGGCTGATACATCAGAACTAGAAGCCAGGCTGATAGATTCAAAGGAGGTTGATACATCAGAACTAGAAATCAGGCTGATGGAATAATCAAAGAAGGCTGATACATCAAAACTAGAAGCCAGGCTGATACAATCAAAGGAGGCTTATACATCAGAACTAGAAGCCAGGATGATGGAATAAAAGGAGGCTGATACATCAGAACTAGACGCCAGGCTGATATAATCAAAGGAGGCTGATACATCAGATCTAGAAGCCAGGCTGATGGAATCATTGGAGGCTGATACATCAGAACTAGAAGCCAGGCTGATAGATTCAAAGGAGGTTGATACATCAGAACTAGAAATCAGGCTGATGGAATAATCAAAGAAGGCATATACATCAGAACTAGAAGCCAGGCTGACGGAATCAAAGAAGGCTGATACATAAGAACTAGAAGCCAGGCTGACGCAATAAAAGGAGGCTGATACATCAGAACTAGAAGCCAGGCTGATGGAATCAAAGGAGGCCGATACATCAGAACTAGAAGACAGGCTGATGGAATCAAATGAGGCTGATACATCAGAACTAGATGGCAGGCTGATGGAATCAAAGGAGGCTGATACATCAGAACTAGATGCCAGGCTGATGGAAGCAAAGGAGGCTGACACATCAGAACTAGAAACCAGGCGGATGGAATCAAAGGACGCTGATGGAGTCAAAGGAGGCTGATACATCAGAACTAGAAGCCAGGCTGATGGAATAATCAAAGAAGACTGATACATCAGAACTTGAAGCCAGGCTGATGGAATAATCAAAGAAGGCTGATACATCAGAACTAGAAGCCAGGCTGATGGAATAAAAGGAGGCTGATACTTCAGAACTAGACGCCAGGCTAATAGAATCAAAGGAGGCTGATACATCAGAACTAGAAGCCAGGCTGATAGATTCAAAGGAGGTTGATACATCAGAACTAGAAATCAGGCTGATGGAATAATCAAAGAAGGCATATACATCAGAACTAGAAGCCAGGCTGACGGAATCAAAGAAGGCTGATACATCAGAACTAGAAGCCAGGCTGATGCAATAAAAGGAGGCTGATACATCAGAACTAGAACCCAGGCTGATTGAATAAAAGGAGGCTGATACATCAGAACTAGAAGCCAGGCCGATTAAATCAAAGGAGGCTGATACATCAGAACTAGAAGCCAGGCTGATGGAATCAAAGGAGGCTGACACATCAGAACTAGAAGCCAGGCTGATGGAATCAAAGGAGGCTGATACATCAGAACTAGATGGCAGGCTGATGGAATCAAAGGAGGCTGACACATCAGAACTACAAGCCAGGCGGATGGAATCAAAGGACGCTGATGGAGTCAAAGGAGGCTGATACATCAGAACTAGATGCCAGGCTGATGGAAGCAAAGGAGGCTGACACATCAGATCTAGAAACCAGGCGGATGGAATCAAAGGACGCTGATGGAGTCAAAGGAGGCTGATACATCAGATCTAGAAGCCAGGCTGATGGAATCATTGGAGGCTGATACATCAGAACTAGAAGCCAGGCTGATAGATTCAAAGGAGGTTGATACATCAGAACTAGAAGACAGGCTGATGGAATAATCAAAGAAGGCATATACATCAGAACTAGAAGCCAGGCTGACGGAATCAAAGAAGGCTGATACATCAGAACTAGAAGCCAGGCTGATGGAATCAAAGGAGGCTGATACATCAAAACTAGAACCCAGGCGGATGGAATCAAAGGAGGCTGATACATCAGAACTAGATGCCAGGCTGATGGAAGCAAAGGAGGCTGACACATCAGAAATAGAAGCCAGGCGGATGGAATCAAAGGACGCTGATGGAGTCAAAGGAGGCTGATACATCAGAACTAGATGACAGGCTGATGGAAGCAAAGGAGGCTGACACATCAGAACTAGAAACCAGGCGGATGGAATCAAAGGACGCTGATGGAGTCAAAGGAGGCTGATACATCAGAACTAGAAGCCAGGCTGATACAATCAGAGGAGGCTGATACATCAGAACTAGAAGCCAGGATGATGGAATAAAAGGAGGCTGATACATCAGAACTAGACGCCAGGCTGATAGAATCAAAGGAGGCTGATACATCAGATCTAGAAGCCAGGCTGATGGAATCATTGGAGGCTGATACATCAGAACTAGAAGCCAGGCTGATAGATTCAAAGGAGGTTGATACATCAGAACTAGAAATCAGGCTGATGGAATAATCAAAGAAGGCATATACATCAGAACTAGAAGCCAGGCTGACGGAATCAAAGAAGGCTGATACATCAGAACTAGAAGCCAGGCTGATGCAATAAAAGGAGGCTGATACATCAGAACTAGAACCCAGGCTGATTGAATAAAAGGAGGCTGACACATCAGAACTAGAAGCCAGGATGATGGAATCATTGGAGGCTGATACATCAGAACTAGAAGCCAGGCTGATAGATTCAAAGGAGGTTGATACATCAGAACTAGAAATCAGGCTGATGGAATAATCAAAGAAGGCTGATACATCAAAACTAGAAGCCAGGCTGATACAATCAAAGGAGGCTTATACATCAGAACTAGAAGCCAGGATGATGGAATAAAAGGAGGCTGATACATCAGAACTAGACGCCAGGCTGATAGAATCAAAGGAGGCTGATACATCAGATCTAGAAGCCAGGCTGATGGAATCATTGGAGGCTGATACATCAGAACTAGAAGCCAGGCTGATAGATTCAAAGGAGGTTGATACATCAGAACTAGAAATCAGGCTGATGGAATAATCAAAGAAGGCATATAAATCAGAACTAGAAGCCAGGCTGACGGAATCAAAGACGGCTGATACATCAGAACTAGAAGCCAGGCTGACGCAATAAAAGGAGGCTGATACATCAGAACTAGAAGCCAGGCTGATGGAATCAAAGGAGGCCGATACATCAGAACTAGAAGACAGGCTGATGGAATCAAATGAGGCTGATACATCAGAACTAGATGGCAGGCTGATGGAATCAAAGGAGGCTGATACATCAGAACTAGATGCCAGGCTGATGGAAGCAAAGGAGGCTGACACATCAGAACTAGAAACCAGGCGGATGGAATCAAAGGACGCTGATGGAGTCAAAGGAGGCTGATACATCAGAACTAGAAGCCAGGCTGATGGAATAATCAAAGAAGACTGATACATCAGAACTTGAAGCCAGGCTGATGGAATAATCAAAGAAGGCTGATACATCAAAACTAGAAGCCAGGCTGATACAATCAAAGGAGGCTTATACATCAGAACTAGAAGCCAGGATGATGGAATAAAAGGAGGCTGATACATCAGAACTAGACGCCAGGCTGATAGAATCAAAGGAGGCTGATACATCAGATCTAGAAGCCAGGCTGATGGAATCATTGGAGGCTGATACATCAGAACTAGAAGCCAGGCTGATAGATTCAAAGGAGGTTGATACATCAGAACTAGAAATCAGGCTGATGGAATAATCAAAGAAGGCATATAAATCAGAACTAGAAGCCAGGCTGACGGAATCAAAGAAGGCTGATACATCAGAACTAGAAGCCAGGCTGACGCAATAAAAGGAGGCTGATACATCAGAACTAGAAGCCAGGCTGATGGAATCAAAGGAGGCCGATACATCAGAACTAGAAGACAGGCTGATGGAATCAAATGAGGCTGATACATCAGAACTAGATGGCAGGCTGATGGAATCAAAGGAGGCTGATACATCAGAACTAGATGCCAGGCTGATGGAAGCAAAGGAGGCTGACACATCAGAACTAGAAACCAGGCGGATGGAATCAAAGGACGCTGATGGAGTCAAAGGAGGCTGATACATCAGAACTAGAAGCCAGGCTGATGGAATAATCAAAGAAGACTGATACATCAGAACTTGAAGCCAGGCTGATGGAATAATCAAAGAAGGCTGATACATCAGAACTAGAAGCCAGGCTGATGGAATAAAAGGAGGCTGATACTTCAGAACTAGACGCCAGGCTAATAGAATCAAAGGAGGCTGATACATCAGAACTAGAAGCCAGGCTGATAGATTCAAAGGAGGTTGATACATCAGAACTAGAAATCAGGCTGATGGAATAATCAAAGAAGGCATATACATCAGAACTAGAAGCCAGGCTGACGGAATCAAAGAAGGCTGATACATCAGAACTAGAAGCCAGGCTGATGCAATAAAAGGAGGCTGATACATCAGAACTAGAACCCAGGCTGATTGAATAAAAGGAGGCTGATACATCAGAACTAGAAGCCAGGCCGATTAAATCAAAGGAGGCTGATACATCAGAACTAGAAGCCAGGCTGATGGAATCAAAGGAGGCTGACACATCAGAACTAGAAGCCAGGCTGATGGAATAATCAAAGAAGACTGATACATCAGAACTTGAAGCCAGGCTGATGGAATAATCAAAGAAGGCTGATACATCAAAACTAGAAGCCAGGCTGATACAATCAAAGGAGGCTTATACATCAGAACTAGAAGCCAGGATGATGGAATAAAAGGAGGCTGATACATCAGAACTAGACGCCAGGCTGATAGAATCAAAGGAGGCTGATACATCAGATCTAGAAATCAGGCTGATGGAATAATCAAAGAAGGCATATAAATCAGAACTAGAAGCCAGGCTGACGGAATCAAAGAAGGCTGATACATCAGAACTAGAAGCCAGGCTGACGCAATAAAAGGAGGCTGATACATCAGAACTAGAAGCCAGGCTGATGGAATCAAAGGAGGCCGATACATCAGAACTAGAAGACAGGCTGATGGAATCAAATGAGGCTGATACATCAGAACTAGATGGCAGGCTGATGGAATCAAAGGAGGCTGATACATCAGAACTAGATGCCAGGCTGATGGAAGCAAAGGAGGCTGACACATCAGAACTAGAAACCAGGCGGATGGAATCAAAGGACGCTGATGGAGTCAAAGGAGGCTGATACATCAGAACTAGAAGCCAGGCTGATGGAATAATCAAAGAAGACTGATACATCAGAACTTGAAGCCAGGCTGATGGAATAATCAAAGAAGGCTGATACATCAGAACTAGAAGCCAGGCTGATGGAATAAAAGGAGGCTGATACTTCAGAACTAGACGCCAGGCTAATAGAATCAAAGGAGGCTGATACATCAGAACTAGAAGCCAGGCTGATAGATTCAAAGGAGGTTGATACATCAGAACTAGAAATCAGGCTGATGGAATAATCAAAGAAGGCATATACATCAGAACTAGAAGCCAGGCTGACGGAATCAAAGAAGGCTGATACATCAGAACTAGAAGCCAGGCTGATGCAATAAAAGGAGGCTGATACATCAGAACTAGAACCCAGGCTGATTGAATAAAAGGAGGCTGATACATCAGAACTAGAAGCCAGGCCGATTAAATCAAAGGAGGCTGATACATCAGAACTAGAAGCCAGGCTGATGGAATCAAAGGAGGCTGACACATCAGAACTAGAAGCCAGGCTGATGGAATCAAAGGAGGCTGATACATCAGAACTAGATGGCAGGCTGATGGAATCAAAGGAGGCTGACACATCAGAACTACAAGCCAGGCGGATGGAATCAAAGGACGCTGATGGAGTCAAAGGAGGCTGATACATCAGAACTAGATGCCAGGCTGATGGAAGCAAAGGAGGCTGACACATCAGATCTAGAAACCAGGCGGATGGAATCAAAGGACGCTGATGGAGTCAAAGGAGGCTGATACATCAGATCTAGAAGCCAGGCTGATGGAATCATTGGAGGCTGATACATCAGAACTAGAAGCCAGGCTGATAGATTCAAAGGAGGTTGATACATCAGAAGTAGAAGACAGGCTGATGGAATAATCAAAGAAGGCATATACATCAGAACTAGAAGCCAGGCTGACTGAATCAAAGAAGGCTGATACATCAGAACTAGAAGCCAGGCTGATGGAATCAAAGGAGGCTGATACATCAAAACTAGAACCCAGGCGGATGGAATCAAAGGAGGCTGATACATCAGAACTAGATGCCAGGCTGATGGAAGCAAAGGAGGCTGACACATCAGAAATAGAACCCAGGCGGATGGAATCAAAGGACGCTGATGGAGTCAAATGAGGCTGATACATCAGAACTAGATGACAGGCTGATGGAAGCAAAGGAGGCTGACACATCAGAACTAGAAACCAGGCGGATGGAATCAAAGGACGCTGATGGAGTCAAAGGAGGCTGATACATCAGAACTAGAAGCCAGGCTGATACAATCAGAGGAGGCTGATACATCAGAACTAGAAGCCAGGATGATGGAATAAAAGGAGGCTGATACATCAGAACTAGACGCCAGGCTGATAGAATCAAAGGAGGCTGATACATCAGATCTAGAAGCCAGGCTGATGGAATCATTGGAGGCTGATACATCAGAACTAGAAGCCAGGCTGATAGATTCAAAGGAGGTTGATACATCAGAACTAGAAATCAGGCTGATGGAATAATCAAAGAAGGCATATACATCAGAACTAGAAGCCAGGCTGACGGAATCAAAGAAGGCTGATACATCAGAACTAGAAGCCAGGCTGATGCAATAAAAGGAGGCTGATACATCAGAACTAGAACCCAGGCTGATTGAATAAAAGGAGGCTGACACATCAGAACAAGAAGCCAGGCTGATTAAATCAAAGGAGACTGATACATCAGAACTAGAAGCCAGGCTGATAGAATCAAAGGAGGCTGATACATCATAACTAGAAGCCAGGATGATGGAATCAAAGGAGGCTGATACATCAGAACTAGAAGCCAGGCTGATAGAATCAAAGGAGGCTGATACATCAGATCTAGAAGCCAGGCTGATGGAATCATTGGAGGCTGATACATCAGAACTAGAAGCCAGGCTGATACAATCAAAGGAGGCTGATACATCAGAACTAGAAGCCAGGATGATGGAATAAAAGGAGGCTGATACATCAGAACTAGAAGCCAGGCCGATAGAATAAAAGGAGGCTGATACATCAGATCTAGAAGCCAGGCTGATGGAATCATTGGAGGCTGATACATCAGAACTAGAAGCCAGGCTGATAATTTTAAAGGAGGTTGATACATCAGAACTAGAAATCAGGCTGATGGAATAATCAAAGAAGGCATATACATCAGAACTAGAAGCCAGGATGACGGAATCAAATGAGGCTGATACATCAGAACTAGAAACCAGGCTGATGGATTCAAAGGAGGCTGATACATCAGAACTAGATGTCAGGCTGATGGAAGCAAAAGAGGCTTACACATCAGAACTAAAAGCCAGGCGGATGGGATCAAAGGAGGCTGATACATCAAAACTAGAAGCCAGGCAGATGGAATCAAAGGAGGCTGATACATCAGAACTAGATGCCAGGCTGGTGGAATAATCAAAGAAGACTGATACATCAGAACTTGAAACCAGGCGGATGGAATCAAAGGACGCTGATGGAGTCAAATGAGGCTGATACATCAGAACTAGAAGCCAGGCTGATGGAATAATCAAAGAAGACTGATACATCAGAACTTGAAGCCAGGCTGATGGAATAATCAAAGAAGGCTGATACATCAAAACTTGAAGCCAGGCTGATACAATCAAAGGATGCTTATACATCAGAACTAAAAGCCAGGATGATGGAATAAAAGGAGGCTGATACATCAGAACTAGACGCCAGGCTGATAGAATCAAAGGAGGCTGATACATCAGATCTAGAAGCCAGGCTGATGGAATCATTGGAGGCTGATACATCAGAACTAGAAATCAGGCTGATGGAATAATCAAAGAAGGCATATACATCAGAACTAGAAGCCAGGCTGATTGAATAAAAGGAGGCTGATACATCAGAACTAGAAGCCAGGCCGATTGAATAAAAGGAGGCTGATACATCAGAACTAGAAGCCAGGCTGATGGAATCAAAGGAGGCTGATACATCAGAACTAGAAGACAGGCTGATGGAATCAAATGAGGCTGATACATCAGAACTAGATGGCAGGCTGATGGAATCAAAGGAGGCTGATACATCAGATCTAGAAGCCAGGCTGATGGAATCAAAGGAGGCTGATACATCAAAACTAGAACCCAGGCGGATGGAATCAAAGGAGGCTGATACATCAAAACTAGAACCCAGGCGGATGGAATCAAAGGAGGCTGATACATCAGAACTAGATGCCAGGCTGATGGAAGCAAAGGAGGCTGACACATCAGAACTAGAAACCAGGCGGATGGAATCAAAGGACGCTGATGGAGTCAAAGGAGGCTGATACATCAGAACTAGAAGCCAGGCTGATGGAATAATCAAAGAAGACTGATACATCAGAACTTGAAGCCAGGCTGATGGAATAATCAAAGAAGGCTGATACATCAGAACTAGAAGCCAGGCTGATGGAATAAAAGGAGGCTGATACTTCAGAACTAGACGCCAGGCTGATAGAATCAAAGGAGGCTGATACATCAGAACTAGACGCCAGGCTGATAGATTCAAAGGAGGTTGATACATCAGAACTAGAAATCAGGCTGATGGAATAATCAAAGAAGGCATATACATCAGAACTAGAAGCCAGGCTGACGGAATCAAAGAAGGCTGATACATCAGAACTAGAAGCCAGGCTGATGCAATAAAAGGAGGCTGATACATCAGAACTAGAACCCAGGCTGATTGAATAAAAGGAGGCTGATACATCAGAACTAGAAGCCAGGCCGATTAAATCAAAGGAGGCTGATACATCAGAACTAGAAGCCAGGCTGATGGAATCAAAGGAGGCTGACAAATCAGAACTAGAAGCCAGGCGGATGGGATCAAAGGAGGCTGATACATCAAAACTAGAAGCCAGGCAGATGGAATCAAAGGAGGCTGATACATCAGAACTAGATGCCAGGCTGGTGGAAGCAAAGGAGGCTGACACATCAGAACTAGAAACCAGGCGGATGGAATCAAAGGACGCTGATGGAGTCAAAGGAGGCTGATACATCAGAACTAGAAGCCAGGCTGATGGAATAATCAAAGAAGGCTGATACATCAGAACTAGAAGCCAGGCTGATACAATCAAAGGAGGCTGATACATCAGAACTAGAAGACAGGCTGATGGAATCAAATGAGGCTGATACATCAGAACTAGATGCCAGGCTGATGGAAGCAAAGGAGGCTGACACATCAGAACTACAAGCCAGGCGGATGGAATCAAAGGACGCTGATGGAGTCAAAGGAGGCTGATACATCAGAACTAGATGCCAGGCTGATGGAAGCAAAGGAGGCTGACACATCAGATCTAGAAACCAGGCGGATGGAATCAAAGGACGCTGATGGAGTCAAAGGAGGCTGATACATCAGAACTAGAAGCCAGGCTGGTGGAATAATCAAAGAAGACTGATACATCAGAACTAGATGCCAGGCTGATGGAGTCAAAGGAGGCTGACACATCAGAACTAAAAGCCAGGCGGATGGGATCAAAGGAGGCTGATACATCAAAACTAGAAGCCAGGCAGATGGAATCAAAGGAGGCTGATACATCAGAACTAGATGCCAGGCTGATGGAAGCAAAGGAGGCTGACACATCAGAACTAGAAACCAGGCGGATGGAATCAAAGGACGCTGATGGAGTCAAAGGAGGCTGATACATCAGAACTAGAAGCCAGGCTGATGGAATAATCAAAGAAGACTGATACATCAGAACTTGAAGCCAGGCTGATGGAATAATCAAAGAAGGCTGATACATCAAAACTAGAAGCCAGGCAGATGGAATCAAAGGAGGCTGATACATCAGAACTAGATGCCAGGCTGGTGGAAGCAAAGGAGGCTGACACATCAGAACTAGAAACCAGGCGGATGGAATCAAAGGACGCTGATGGAGTCAAAGGAGGCTGATACATCAGAACTAGAAGCCAGGCTGATGGAATAATCAAAGAAGGCTGATACATCAGAACTAGAAGCCAGGCTGATACAATCAAAGGAGGCTGATACATCAGAACTAGAAGACAGGCTGATGGAAACAAATGAGGCTGATACATCAGAACTAGATGCCAGGCTGATGGAAGCAAAGGAGGCTGACACATCAGAACTAGAAACCAGGCGGATGGAATCAAAGGACGCTGATGGAGTCAAAGGAGGCTGATACATCAGAACTAGAAGCCAGGCTGATGGAATAATCAAAGAAGACTGATACATCAGAACTTGAAGCCAGGCTGATGGAATAATCAAAGAAGGCTGATACATCAGAACTAGAAGCCATGCTGATGGAATAAAAGGAGGCTGATACATCAGAACTAGATGCCAGGCTGATGGAAGCAAAGGAGGCTGACACATCAGAACTACAAGCCAGGCGGATGGAATCAAAGGACGCTGATGGAGTCAAAGGAGGCTGATACATCAGAACTAGATGCCAGGCTGATGGAAGCAAAGGAGGCTGACACATCAGATCTAGAAACCAGGCGGATGGAATCAAAGGACGCTGATGGAGTCAAAGGAGGCTGATACATCAGAACTAGATGACAGGCTGATGGAAGCAAAGGAGGCTGACACATCAGATCTAGAAACCAGGCTGATATATTCAAAGGAGGTTGATACATCAGAACTAGAAGCCAGGCTGGTGGAATAATCAAAGAAGACTGATACATCAGAACTAGACGCCAGGCTGATAGATTCAAAGGAGGTTGATACATCAGAACTAGAAATCAGGCTGATGGAATAATCAAAGAAGGCATATACATCAGAACTAGAAGCCAGGCTGACGGAATCAAAGAAGGCTGATACATCAGAACTAGAAGCCAGGCTGATGCAATAAAAGGAGGCTGATACATCAGAACTAGAACCCAGGCTGATTGAATAAAAGGAGGCTGATACATCAGAACTAGAAGCCAGGCCGATTAAATCAAAGGAGGCTGATACATCAGAACTAGAAGCCAGGCTGATGGAATCAAAGGAGGCTGACAAATCAGAACTAGAAGCCAGGCGGATGGGATCAAAGGAGGCTGATACATCAAAACTAGAAGCCAGGCAGATGGAATCAAAGGAGGCTGATACATCAGAACTAGATGCCAGGCTGGTGGAAGCAAAGGAGGCTGACACATCAGAACTAGAAACCAGGCGGATGGAATCAAAGGACGCTGATGGAGTCAAAGGAGGCTGATACATCAGAACTAGAAGCCAGGCTGATGGAATAATCAAAGAAGGCTGATACATCAGAACTAGAAGCCAGGCTGATACAATCAAAGGAGGCTGATACATCAGAACTAGAAGACAGGCTGATGGAATCAAATGAGGCTGATACATCAGAACTAGATGCCAGGCTGATGGAAGCAAAGGAGGCTGACACATCAGAACTACAAGCCAGGCGGATGGAATCAAAGGACGCTGATGGAGTCAAAGGAGGCTGATACATCAGAACTAGATGCCAGGCTGATGGAAGCAAAGGAGGCTGACACATCAGATCTAGAAACCAGGCGGATGGAATCAAAGGACGCTGATGGAGTCAAAGGAGGCTGATACATCAGAACTAGAAGCCAGGCTGGTGGAATAATCAAAGAAGACTGATACATCAGAACTAGATGCCAGGCTGATGGAGTCAAAGGAGGCTGACACATCAGAACTAAAAGCCAGGCGGATGGGATCAAAGGAGGCTGATACATCAAAACTAGAAGCCAGGCAGATGGAATCAAAGGAGGCTGATACATCAGAACTAGATGCCAGGCTGATGGAAGCAAAGGAGGCTGACACATCAGAACTAGAAACCAGGCGGATGGAATCAAAGGACGCTGATGGAGTCAAAGGAGGCTGATACATCAGAACTAGAAGCCAGGCTGATGGAATAATCAAAGAAGACTGATACATCAGAACTTGAAGCCAGGCTGATGGAATAATCAAAGAAGGCTGATACATCAGAACTAGAAGTCAGGCTGATGGAATAAAAGGAGGCTGATACTTCAGAACTAGACGCCAGGCTGATAGAATCAAAGGAGGCTGATACATCAGAACTAGAAGCCAGGCTGATATATTCAAAGGAGGTTGATACATCAGAACTAGAAATCAGGCTGATGGAATAATCAAAGAAGGCATATACATCAGAACTAGAAGCCAGGCTGACGGAATCAAAGAAGGCTGATACATCAGAACTAGAAGTCAGGCTGATGCAATAAAAGGAGGCTGATACATCAGAACTAGAACCCAGGCTGATTGAATCAAAGAAGGCTGATACATCAGAACTAGAAGCCAGGCTGATGCAATAAAAGGAGGCTGATACATCAGAACTTGAACCCAGGCTGATTGAATAAAAGGAGGCTGATACATCAGAACTAGAAGCCAGGCCGATTAAATCAAAGGAGGCTGATACATCAGAACTAGATGCCAGGCTGATGGAAGCAAAGGAGGCTGACACATCAGAACTACAAGCCAGGCGGATGGAATCAAAGGACGCTGATGGAGTCAAAGGAGGCTGATACATCAGAACTAGATGCCAGGCTGATGGAAGCAAAGGAGGCTGACACATCAGAACTAGAATCCAGGCTGATGGAATCAAAGGAGGCTGATACATCAGAACTAGATGGCAGGCTGATGGAATAAAAGGAGGCTGATACATCAGAACTAGATGCCAGGCTGATGGAAGCAAAGGAGGCTGACACATCAGAACTACAAGCCAGGCGGATGGAATCAAAGGACGCTGATGGAGTCAAAGGAGGCTGATACATCAGAACTAGATGCCAGGCTGATGGAAGCAAAGGAGGCTGACACATCAGATCTAGAAACCAGGCGGATGGAATCAAAGGACGCTGATGGAGTCAACGGAGGCTGATACATCAGAACTAGAAGCCAGGCTGGTGGAATAATCAAAGAAGACTGATACATCAGAACTAGATGCCAGGCTGATGGAATCAAAGGAGGCTGACACATCAGAACTAAAAGCCAGGCGGATGGGATCAAAGGAGGCTGATACATCAAAACTAGAAGCCAGGCAGATGGAATCAAAGGAGGCTGATACATCAGAACTAGATGCCAGGCTGGTGGAAGCAAAGGAGGCTGACACATCAGAACTAGAAACCAGGCGGATGGAATCAAAGGACGCTGATGGAGTCAAAGGAGGCTGATACATCAGAACTAGAAGCCAGGCTGATGGAATAATCAAAGAAGGCTGATACATCAGAACTAGAAGCCAGGCTGATACAATCAAAGGAGGCTGATACATCAGAACTAGAAGACAGGCTGATGGAAACAAATGAGGCTGATACATCAGAACTAGATGCCAGGCTGATGGAAGCAAAGGAGGCTGACACATCAGAACTAGAAACCAGGCGGATGGAATCAAAGGACGCTGATGGAGTCAAAGGAGGCTGATACATCAGAACTAGAAGCCAGGCTGATGGAATAATCAAAGAAGACTGATACATCAGAACTTGAAGCCAGGCTGATGGAATAATCAAAGAAGGCTGATACATCAGAACTAGAAGCCATGCTGATGGAATAAAAGGAGGCTGATACATCAGAACTAGATGCCAGGCTGATGGAAGCAAAGGAGGCTGACACATCAGAACTACAAGCCAGGCGGATGGAATCAAAGGACGCTGATGGAGTCAAAGGAGGCTGATACATCAGAACTAGATGCCAGGCTGATGGAAGCAAAGGAGGCTGACACATCAGATCTAGAAACCAGGCGGATGGAATCAAAGGACGCTGATGGAGTCAAAGGAGGCTGATACATCAGAACTAGATGACAGGCTGATGGAAGCAAAGGAGGCTGACACATCAGATCTAGAAACCAGGCTGATATATTCAAAGGAGGTTGATACATCAGAACTAGAAGCCAGGCTGGTGGAATAATCAAAGAAGACTGATACATCAGAACTAGATGCCAGGCTGATGGAGTCAAAGGAGGCTGACACATCAGAACTAAAAGCCAGGCGGATGGGATCAAAGGAGGCTGATACATCAAAACTAGAAGCCAGGCAGATGGAATCAAAGGAGGCTGATACATCAGAACTAGATGCCAGGCTGATGGAAGCAAAGGAGGCTGACACATCAGAACTAGAAGCCAGGCTGATGGAATAATCAAAGAAGACTGATACATCAGAACTTGAAGCCAGGCTGATGGAATAATCAAAGAAGGCTGATACATCAGAACTAGAAGCCAGGCTGATGGAATAAAAGGAGGCTGATACTTCAGAACTAGACGCCAGGCTGATAGAATCAAAGGAGGCTGATACATCAGAACTAGAAGCCAGGCTGATATATTCAAAGGAGGTTGATACATCAGAACTAGAAATCAGGCTGATGGAATAATCAAAGAAGGCATATACATCAGAACTAGAAGCCAGGCTGACGGAATCAAAGAAGGCTGATACATCAGAACTAGAAGCCAGGCTGATGCAATAAAAGGAGCCTGATACATCAGAACTAGAACCCAGGCTGATTGAATCAAAGAAGGCTGATACATCAGAACTAGAAGCCAGGCTGATGCAATAAAAGGAGGCTGATACATCAGAACTTGAACCCAGGCTGATTGAATAAAAGGAGGCTGATACATCAGAACTAGAAGCCAGGCCGATTAAATCAAAGGAGGCTGATACATCAGAACTAGAAGCCAGGCTGATGGAATCAAAGGAGGCTGACACATCAGAACTAGAATCCAGGCTGATGGAATCAAAGGAGGCTGATACATCAGAACTAGATGGCAGGCTGATGGAATCAAAGGAGGCTGATACATCAGAACTAGATGCCAGGCTGATGGAAGCAAAGGAGGCTGACACATCAGAACTACAAGCCAGGCGGATGGAATCAAAGGACGCTGATGGAGTCAAAGGAGGCTGATACATCAGAACTAGATGCCAGGCTGATGGAAGCAAAGGAGGCTGACACATCAGATCTAGAAACCAGGCGGATGGAATCAAAGGACGATGATGGAGTCAAAGGAGGCTGATACATCAGAACTAGAAGCCAGGCTGGTGGAATAATCAAAGAAGACTGATACATCAGAACTAGATGCCAGGCTGATGGAATCAAAGGAGGCTGACACATCGGAACTAAAAGCCAGGCGGATGGGATCAAAGGAGGCTGATACATCAAAACTAGAAGCCAGGCAGATGGAATCAAAGGAGGCTGATACATCAGAACTAGATGCCAGGCTGGTGGAAGCAAAGGAGGCTGACACATCAGAACTAGAAACCAGGCGGATGGAATCAAAGGACGCTGATGGAGTCAAAGGAGGCTGATACATCAGAACTAGAAGCCAGGCTGATGGAATCAAAGGAGGCTGATACATCAGAACTAGATGCCAGGCTGGTGGAAGCAAAGGAGGCTGACACATCAGAACTAGAAACCAGGCGGATGGAATCAAAGGACGCTGATGGAGTCAAAGGAGGCTGATACATCAGAACTAGAAGCCAGGCTGATGGAATAATCAAAGAAGGCTGATACATCAGCACTAGAAGCCAGGCTGATACAATCAAAGGAGGCTGATACATCAGAACTAGAAGACAGGCTGATGGAATCAAATGAGGCTGATACATCAGAACTAGATGCCAGGCTGATGGAAGCAAAGGAGGCTGACACATCAGAACTAGAAACCAGGCGGATGGAATCAAAGGACGCTGATGGAGTCAAAGGAGGCTGATACATCAGAACTAGAAGCCAGGCTGATGGAATAATCAAAGAAGACTGATACATCAGAACTTGAAGCCAGGCTGATGGAATAATCAAAGAAGGCTGATACATCAGAACTAGAAGCCAGGCTGATGGAATAAAAGGAGGCTGATACATCAGAACTAGATGCCAGGCTGATGGAAGCAAAGGAGGCTGACACATCAGAACTACAAGCCAGGCAGATGGAATCAAAGGACGCTGATGGAGTCAAAGGAGGCTGATACATCAGAACTAGATGCCAGGCTGATGGAAGCAAAGGAGGCTGACACATCAGATCTAGAAACCAGGCGGATGGAATCAAAGGACGCTGATGGAGTCAAAGGAGGCTGATACATCAGAACTAGAAGCCAGGCTGGTGGAATAATCAAAGAAGACTGATACATCAGAACTAGAAGCCAGGCTGATGGAATAAAAGGAGGCTGACACATCAGAACTAGATGCCAGGCTGATGGAATCAAATGAGGCTGATACATCAGAACTAGATGCCAGGCTGATGGAAGCAAAGGAGGCTGACACATCAGAACTAGAAACCAGGCGGATGGAATCAAAGGACGCTGATGGAGTCAAATGAGGCTGATACATCAGAACTAGGTGCCAGGCTGATGGAAGCAAAGGAGGCTGACACATCAGAACTAGAAACCAGGCGGATGGAATCAAAGGACGCTGATGGAGTCAAAGGAGGCTGATACATCAGAACTAGAAGCCAGGCTGATGGAATAATCAAAGAAGACTGATACATCAGAACTTGAAGCCAGGCTGATGGAATAATCAAAGAAGGCTGATACATCAGAACTAGAAGCCATGCTGATGGAAGCAAAGGAGGCTGACACATCAGAACTACAAGCCAGGCGGATGGAATCAAAGGACGCTGATGGAGTCAAAGGAGGCTGATACATCAGAACTAGATGCCAGGCTGATGGAAGCAAAGGAGGCTGACACATCAGATCTAGAAACGAGGCGGATGGAATCAAAGGACGCTGATGGAGTCAAAGGAGGCTGATACATCAGAACTAGAAGCCAGGCTGGTGGAATAATCAAAGAAGACTGATACATCAGAACTAGATGCCAGGCTGATGGAATCAAAGGAGGCTGACACATCAGAACTACAAGCCAGGCGGATGGAATCAAAGGACGCTGATGGAGTCAAAGGAGGCTGATACATCAGAACTAGATGCCAGGCTGATGGAAGCAAAGGAGGCTGACACATCAGATCTAGAAACCAGGCGGATGGAATCAAAGGACGCTGATGGAGTCAAAGGAGGCTGATACATCAGAACTAGAAGCCAGGCTGGTGGAATAATCAAAGAAGACTGATACATCAGAACTAGATGCCAGGCTGATGGAGTCAAAGGAGGCTGACACATCAGAACTAAAAGCCAGGCGGATGGGATCAAAGGAGGCTGATACATCAAAACTAGAAGCCAGGCAGATGGAATCAAAGGAGGCTGATACATCAGAACTAGATGCCAGGCTGATGGAAGCAAAGGAGGCTGTTACATCAGAACTAGAAGCCAGGCTGATGGAATAATCAAAGAAGACTGATACATCAGAACTTGAAGCCAGGCTGATGGAATAATCAAAGAAGGCTGATACATCAGAACTAGAAGCCAGGCTGATGGAATAAAAGGAGGCTGATACTTCAGAACTAGACGCCAGGCTGATAGAATCAAAGGAGGCTGATACATCAGAACTAGAAGCCAGGCTGATATATTCAAAGGAGGTTGATACATCAGAACTAGAAATCAGGCTGATGGAATAATCAAAGAAGGCATATACATCAGAACTAGAAGCCAGGCTGACGGAATCAAAGAAGGCTGATACATCAGAACTAGAAGCCAGGCTGATGCAATAAAAGGAGGCTGATACATCAGAACTAGAACCCAGGCTGATTGAATCAAAGAAGGCTGATACATCAGAACTAGAAGCCAGGCTGATGCAATAAAAGGAGGCTGATACATCAGAACTTGAACCCAGGCTGATTGAATAAAAGGAGGCTGATACATCAGAACTAGAAGCCAGGCCGATTAAATCAAAGGAGGCTGATACATCAGAACTAGAAGCCAGGCTGATGGAATCAAAGGAGGCTGACACATCAGAACTAGAATCCAGGCTGATGGAATCAAAGGAGGCTGATACATCAGAAATAGATGACAGGCTGATGGAATCAAAGGAGGCTGATACATCAGAACTAGATGCCAGGCTGATGGAAGCAAAGGAGGCTGACACATCAGAACTACAAGCCAGGCGGATGGAATCAAAGGACGCTGATGGAGTCAAAGGAGGCTGATACATCAGAACTAGATGCCAGGCTGATGGAAGCAAAGGAGGCTGACACATCAGATCTATAAACCAGGCGGATGGAATCAAAGGACGCTGATGGAGTCAAAGGAGGCTGATACATCAGAACTAGAAGCCAGGCTGGTGGAATAATCAAAGAAGACTGATACATCAGAACTAGATGCCAGGCTGATGGAATCAAAGGAGGCTGACACATCAGAACTAAAAGCCAGGCGGATGGGATCAAAGGAGGCTGATACATCAAAACTAGAAGCCAGGCAGATGGAATCAAAGGAGGCTGACACATCAGAACTAGAAATCAGGCGGATGGAATCAAATGACGCTGATTGAGTCAAATGAGGCTGATACATCAGAACTAGAAGCCAGGCTGATGGAATCAAAGGAGGCTGATACATCAGAACTAGATGCCAGGCTGGTGGAAGCAAAGGAGGCTGACACATCAGAACTAGAAACCAGGCGGATGGAATCAAAGGACGCTGATGGAGTCAAAGGAGGCTGATACATCAGAACTAGAAGCCAGGCTGATGGAATAATCAAAGAAGGCTGATACATCAGAACTAGAAGCCAGGCTGATACAATCAAAGGAGGCTGATACATCAGAACTAGAAGCCAGGCTGATGGAATAAAAGGAGGCTGATACATCAGAACTAGATGCCAGGCTGATGGAAGCAAAGGAGGCTGACACATCAGAACTACAAGCCAGGCAGATGGAATCAAAGGACGCTGATGGAGTCAAAGGAGGCTGATACATCAGAACTAGATGCCAGGCTGATGGAAGCAAAGGAGGCTGACACATCAGAACTACAAGCCAGGCGGATGGAATCAAAGGACGCTGATGGAGTCAAAGGAGGCTGATACATCAGAACTAGATGCCAGGCTGATGGAAGCAAAGGAGGCTGACACATCAGATCTAGAAACCAGGCGGATGGAATCAAAGGACGCTGATGGAGTCAAAGGAGGCTGATACATCAGAACTAGAAGCCAGGCTGGTGGAATAATCAAAGAAGACTGATACATCAGAACTAGATGCCAGGCTGATGGAATCAAAGGAGGCTGACACATCAGAACTACAAGCCAGGCGGATGGAATCAAAGGACGCTGATGGAGTCAAAGGAGGCTGATACATCAGAACTAGATGCCAGGCTGATGGAAGCAAAGGAGGCTGACACATCAGATCTAGAAACCAGGCGGATGGAATCAAAGGACGCTGATGGAGTCAAAGGAGGCTGATACATCAGAACTAGAAGCCAGGCTGGTGGAATAATCAAAGAAGACTGATACATCAGAACTAGATGCCAGGCTGATGGAGTCAAAGGAGGCTGACACATCAGAACTAAAAGCCAGGCGGATGGGATCAAAGGAGGCTGATACATCAAAACTAGAAGCCAGGCAGATGGAATCAAAGGAGGCTGATACATCAGAACTAGATGCCAGGCTGATGGAAGCAAAGGAGGCTGACACATCAGAACTAGAAGCCAGGCTGATGGAATAATCAAAGAAGACTGATACATCAGAACTTGAAGCCAGGCTGATGGAATAATCAAAGAAGGCTGATACATCAGAACTAGAAGCCAGGCTGATGGAATAAAGGAGGCTGATACTTCAGAACTAGACGCCAGGCTGATAGAATCAAAGGAGGCTGATACATCAGAACTAGAAGTCAGGCTGATATATTCAAAGGAGGTTGATACATCAGAACTAGAAATCAGGCTGATGGAATAATCAAAGAAGGCATATACATCAGAACTAGAAGCCAGGCTGACGGAATCAAAGAAGGCTGATACATCAGAACTAGAAGCCAGGCTGATGCAATAAAAGGAGGCTGATACATCAGAACTAGAACCCAGGCTGATTGAATCAAAGAAGGCTGATACATCAGAACTAGAAGCCAGGCTGATGCAATAAAAGGAGGCTGATACATCAGAACTTGAACCCAGGCTGATTGAATAAAAGGAGGCTGATACATCAGAACTAGAAGCCAGGCCGATTAAATCAAAGGAGGCTGATACATCAGAACTAGAAGCCAGGCTGATGGAATCAAAGGAGGCTGACACATCAGAACTAGAATCCAGGCTGATGGAATCAAAGGAGGCTGATACATCAGAAATAGATGGCAGGCTGATGGAATCAAAGGAGGCTGATACATCAGAACTAGATGCCAGGCTGATGGAAGCAAAGGAGGCTGACACATCAGAACTACAAGCCAGGCGGATGGAATCAAAGGACGCTGATGGAGTCAAAGGAGGCTGATACATCAGAACTAGATGCCAGGCTGATGGAAGCAAAGGAGGCTGACACATCAGATCTAGAAACCAGGCGGATGGAATCAAAGGACGCTGATGGAGTCAAAGGAGGCTGATACATCAGAACTAGAAGCCAGGCTGGTGGAATAATCAAAGAAGACTGATACATCAGAACTAGATGCCAGGCTGATGGAATCAAAGGAGGCTGACACATCAGAACTAAAAGCCAGGCGGATGGGATCAAAGGAGGCTGATACATCAAAACTAGAAGCCAGGCAGATGGAATCAAAGGAGGCTAACACATCAGAACTAGAAACCAGGCGGATGGAATCAAAGGACGCTGATGGAGTCAAATGAGGCTGATACATCAGAACTAGAAGCCAGGCTGATGGAATCAAAGGAGGCTGATACATCAGAACTAGATGCCAGGCTGGTGGAAGCAAAGGAGGCTGACACATCAGAACTAGAAACCAGGCGGATGGAATCAAAGGACGCTGATGGAGTCAAAGGAGGCTGATACATCAGAACTAGAAGCCAGGCTGATGGAATAATCAAAGAAGGCTGATACATCAGAACTAGAAGCCAGGCTGATACAATCAAAGGAGGCTGATACATCAGAACTAGAAGACAGGCTGATGGAATCAAATGAGGCTGATACATCAGAACTAGATGCCAGGCTGATGGAAGCAAAGGAGGCTGACACATCAGAACTAGAAACCAGGCGGATGGAATCAAAGGACGCTGATGGAGTCAAAGGAGGCTGATACATCAGAACTAGAAGCCAGGCTGATGGAATAATCAAAGAATACTGATACATCAGAACTTGAAGCCAGGCTGATGGAATAATCAAAGAAGGCTGATACATCAGAACTAGAAGCCAGGCTGATGGAATAAAAGGAGGCTGATACATCAGAACTAGATGCCAGGCTGATGGAAGCAAAGGAGGCTGACACATCAGAACTACAAGCCAGGCAGATGGAATCAAAGGACGCTGATGGAGTCAAAGGAGGCTGATACATCAGAACTAGATGCCAGGCTGATGGAAGCAAAGGAGGCTGACACATCAGAACTACAAGCCAGGCGGATGGAATCAAAGGACGCTGATGGAGTCAAAGGAGGCTGATACATCAGAACTAGATGCCAGGCTGATGGAAGCAAAGGAGGCTGACACATCAGATCTAGAAACCAGGCGGATGGAATCAAAGGACGCTGATGGAGTCAAAGGAGGCTGATACATCAGAACTAGAAGCCAGGCTGGTGGAATAATCAAAGAAGACTGATACATCAGAACTAGATGCCAGGCTGATGGAATCAAATGAGGCTGACACATCAGAACTACAAGCCAGGCGGATGGAATCAAAGGACGCTGATGGAGTCAAAGGAGGCTGATACATCAGAACTAGATGCCAGGCTGATGGAAGCAAAGGAGGCTGACACATCAGATCTAGAAACCAGGCGGATGGAATCAAAGGACGCTGATGGAGTCAAAGGAGGCTGATACATCAGAACTAGAAGCCAGGCTGGTGGAATAATCAAAGAAGACTGATACATCAGAACTAGATGCCAGGCTGATGGAGTCAAAGGAGGCTGACACATCAGAACTAAAAGCCAGGCGGATGGGATCAAAGGAGGCTGATACATCAAAACTAGAAGCCAGGCAGATGGAATCAAAGGAGGCTGATACATCAGAAATAGATGCCAGGCTGATGGAAGCAAAGGAGGCTGACACATCAGAACTAGAAGCCAGGCTGATGGAATAATCAAAGAAGACTGATACATCAGAACTTGAAGCCAGGCTGATGGAATAATCAAAGAAGGCTGATACATCAGAACTAGAAGCCAGGCTGATGGAATAAAAGGAGGCTGATACTTCAGAACTAGACGCCAGGCTGATAGAATCAAAGGAGGCTGATACATCAGAACTAGAAGCCAGGCTGATATATTCAAAGGAGGTTGATACATCAGAACTAGAAATCAGGCTGATGGAATAATCAAAGAAGGCATATACATCAGAACTAGAAGCCAGGCTGACGGAATCAAAGAAGGCTGATACATCAGAACTAGAAGCCAGGCTGATGCAATAAAAGGAGGCTGATACATCAGAACTAGAACCCAGGCTGATTGAATCAAAGAAGGCTGATACATCAGAACTAGAAGCCAGGCTGATGCAATAAAAGGAGGCTGATACATCAGAACTTGAACCCAGGCTGATTGAATAAAAGGAGGCTGATACATCAGAACTAGAAGCCAGGCCGATTAAATCAAAGGAGGCTGATACATCAGAACTAGAAGCCAGGCTGATGGAATCAAAGGAGGCTGACACATCAGAACTAGAATCCAGGCTGATGGAATCAAAGGAGGCTGATACATCAGAAATAGATGGCAGGCTGATGGAATCAAAGGAGGCTGATACATCAGAACTAGATGCCAGGCTGATGGAAGCAAAGGAGGCTGACACATCAGAACTACAAGCCAGGCGGATGGAATCAAAGGACGCTGATGGAGTCAAAGGAGGCTGATACATCAGAACTAGATGCCAGGCTGATGGAAGCAAAGGAGGCTGACACATCAGATCTAGAAACCAGGCGGATGGAATCAAAGGACGCTGATGGAGTCAAAGGAGGCTGATACATCAGAACTAGAAGCCAGGCTGATGGAATAATCAAAGAAGGCTGATACATCAGAACTAGAAGCCAGGCTGATACAATCAAAGGAGGCTGATACATCAGAACTAGAAGACAGGCTGATGGAATCAAATGAGGCTGATACATCAGAACTAGATGCCAGGCTGATGGAAGCAAAGGAGGCTGACACATCAGAACTAGAAACCAGGCGGATGGAATCAAAGGACGCTGATGGAGTCAAAGGAGGCTGATACATCAGAACTAGAAGCCAGGCTGGTGGAATAATCAAAGAAGACTGATACATCAGAACTAGATGCCAGGCTGATGGAATCAAAGGAGGCTGACACATCAGAACTAAAAGCCAGGCGGATGGGATCAAAGGAGGCTGATACATCAAAACTAGAAGCCAGGCAGATGGAATCAAAGGAGGCTGATACATCAGAACTAGATGCCAGGCTGGTGGAAGCAAAGGAGGCTGACACATCAGAACTAGAAACCAGGCGGATGGAATCAAAGGACGCTGATGGAGTCAAAGGAGGCTGATACATCAGAACTAGAAGCCAGGCTGATGGAATAATCAAAGAAGGCTGATACATCAGAACTAGAAGCCAGGCTGATACAATCAAAGGAGGCTGATACATCAGAACTAGAAGACAGGCTGATGGAATCAAATGAGGCTGATACATCAGAACTAGATGCCAGGCTGATGGAAGCAAAGGAGGCTGACACATCAGAACTAGAAACCAGGCGGATGGAATCAAAGGACGCTGATGGAGTCAAAGGAGGCTGATACATCAGAACTAGAAGCCAGGCTGATGGAATAATCAAAGAAGACTGATACATCAGAACTTGAAGCCAGGCTGATGGAATAATCAAAGAAGGCTGATACATCAGAACTAGAAGCCAGGCTGATGGAATAAAAGGAGGCTGATACTTCAGAACTAGACGCAAGGCTGATAGAATCAAAGGAGGCTGATACATCAGAACTAGAAGCCAGGCTGATAGATTCAAAGGAGGTTGATACATCAGAACTAGAAATCAGGCTGATGGAATAATCAAAGAAGGCATATACATCAGAACTAGAAGCCAGGCTGACGGAATCAAAGAAGGCTGATACATCAGAACTAGAAGCCAGGCTGATGCAATAAAAGGAGGCTGATACATCAGAACTAGAACCCAGGCTGATTGAATCAAAGGAGGCTGATACATCAGAACTAGAAGCCAGGCCGATTAAATCAAAGGAGGCTGATACATCAGAACTAGAAGCCAGGCTGACGGAATCAAAGAAGGCTGATACATCAGAACTAGAAGCCAGGCTGATGCAATAAAAGGAGGCTGATACATCAGAACTAGAACCCAGGCTGATTGAATCAAAGGAGGCTGATACATCAGAACTAGAAGCCAGGCCGATTAAATCAAAGGAGGCTGATACATCAGAACTAGAAGCCAGGCTGATGGAATCAAAGGAGGCTGACACATCAGAACTAGAAGCCAGGCTGATGGAATCAAAGGAGGCTGATACATCAGAACTAGATGGCAGGCTGATGGAATCAAAGGAGGCTGATACATCAGAACTAGATGCCAGGCTGATGGAAGCAAAGGAGGCTGACACATCAGAACTACAAGCCAGGCGGATGGAATCAAAGGACGCTGATGGAGTCAAAGGAGGCTGATACATCAGAACTAGATGCCAGGCTGATGGAAGCAAAGGAGATTGACACATCAGATCTAGAAACCAGGCGGATGGAATCAAAGGACGCTGATGGAGTCAAAGGAGGCTGATACATCAGAACTAGAAGCCAGGCTGGTGGAATAATCAAAGAAGACTGATACATCAGAACTTGAAGCCAGGCTGATGGAATAATCAAAGAAGGCTGATACATCAGAACTAGAAGCCAGGCTGATACAATCAGAGGAGGCTGATACATCAGAACTAGAAGCCAGGATGATGGAATAAAAGGAGGCTGATACATCAGAACTACAAGCCAGGCGGATGGAATCAAAGGACGCTGATGGAGTCAAAGGAGGCTGATACATCAGAACTAGATGCCAGGCTGATGGAAGCAAAGGAGGCTGACACATCAGATCTAGAAACCAGGCGGATGGAATCAAAGGACGCTGATGGAGTCAAAGGAGGCTGATACATCAGAACTAGAAGCCAGGCTGGTGGAATAATCAAAGAAGACTGATACATCAGAACTTGAAGCCAGGCTGATGGAATAATCAAAGAAGGCTGATACATCAGAACTAGAAGCCAGGCTAATACAATCAGAGGAGGCTGATACATCAGAACTAGAAGCCAGGATGATGGAATAAAAGGAGGCTGATACATCAGAACTAGACGCCAGGCTGATAGAATCAAAGGAGGCTGATACATCAGAACTAGAAGCCAGGCTGATAGATTCAAAGGAGGTTGATACATCAGAACTAGAAATCAGGCTGATGGAATAATCAAAGAAGGCATATACATCAGAACTAGAAGCCAGGCTGACGGAATCAAAGAAGGCTGATACATCAGAACTAGATGCCAGGCTGATGGAATCAAAGGAGGCTGATACATCAGAACTAGAAGCCAAGCCGAAGGAATCAAAGGAGGCTGATACATCAGAACTAGAAACCAGGCTGATGGATTCAAAGGAGGCTGATACATCAGAACTAGATGCCAGGCTGATGGAATCAAAGGAGGCTGACACATCAGAACTAAAAGCCAGGCGGATGGGATCAAAGGAGGCTGATACATCAAAACTAGAAGCCAGGCAGATGGAATCAAAGGAGGCTGATACATCAGAACTAGATGCCAGGCTGGTGGAAGCAAAGGAGGCTGACACATCAGAACTAGAAACCAGGCGGATGGAATCAAAGGACGCTGATGGAGTCAAAGGAGGCTGATACATCAGAACTAGAAGCCAGGCTGATGGAATAATCAAAGAAGGCTGATACATCAGAACTAGAAGCCAGGCTGATACAATAAAAGGAGGCTGATACATCAGAACTAGAAGCCAGGATGATGGAATAAAAGGAGGCTGATACATCAGAACTAGACGCCAGGCTGATAGAATCAAAGGAGGCTGATACATCAGAACTAAAAGCCAGGCTGATTAAATCAAAGGCGGATACATCAGAACTAGAAGCCAGGCTGATGGAATAAAAGGAGGCCGATACATCAGAACTAGAAGCCAGGCTGATGGAATCAAAGGAGGCTGATACATCAGAACTAGAAGCCAGGCTGATGGAATAAAAGGAGGCTGATACATCAGAACTAGACGCCAGGCTGATAGAATCAAAGGAGGCTGATACATCAGATCTAGAAGCCAGGCTGATGGAATCATTGGAGGCTGATACATCAGAACTAGAAGCCAGGCTGATAGATTCAAAGGAGGTTGATACATCAGAACTAGAAATCAGGCTGATGGAATAATCAAAGAAGGCATATACATCAGAACTAGAAACCAGGCTGACGGAATCAAAGAAGGCTGATACATCAGAACTAGAAGCCAGGCTGATGCAATAAAAGGAGGCTGATACATCAGAACTAGAACCCAGGCTGATTGAATAAAAGGAGGCTGATACATCAGAACTAGAAGCCAGGCCGATTAAATCAAAGGAGGCTGATACATCAGAACTAGAAGCCAGGCTGATAGATTCAAAGGAGGTTGATACATCAGAACTAGAAATCAGGCTGATGGAATAATCAAAGAAGGCATATACATCAGAACTAGAAACCAGGCTGACGGAATCAAAGAAGGCTGATACATCAGAACTAGAAGCCAGGCTGATGCAATAAAAGGAGGCTGATACATCAGAACTAGAACCCAGGCTGATTGAATAAAAGGAGGCTGATACATCAGAACTAGAAGCCAGGCTGATACAATCAAAGGAGGCTGATACATCAGAACTAGAAGCCAGGATGATGGAATAAAAGGAGGCTGATACATCAGAACTAGAAGCCAGGCTGATATTATCAAAGGAGGCTGATACATCAGAACTAGAACCCAGGCTGATTGAATCAAATGAGGCTGATACATCAGAACTTGAAGCCAGGCTGATGGAATAATCAAAGAAGGCTGATACATCAGAACTAGAAGCCAGGCTGATACAATCAGAGGAGGCTGATACATCAGAACTAGAAGCCAGGCTGGTGGAAGCAAAGGAGGCTGACACATCAGAACTACAAGCCAGGCGGATGGAATCAAAGGACGCTGATGGAGTCAAAGGAGGCTGATACATCAGAACTAGATGCCAGGCTGATGGAAGCAAAGGAGATTGACACATCAGATCTAGAAACCAGGTGGATGGAATCAAAGGACGCTGATGGAGTCAAAGGAGGCTGATACATCAGAACTAGAAGCCAGGCTGTTGGAATAATCAAAGAAGACTGATACATCAGAACTTGAAGCCAGGCTGATGGAATCATTGGAGGCTGATACATCAGAACTAGAAGCCAGGCTGATACAATCAAAGGAGGCTGATACATCAGAACTAGAAGCCAGGATGATGGAATAAAAGGAGGCTGATACATCAGAACTAGAAGCCAGGCTGATATTATCAAAGGAGGCTGATACATCAGAACTAGAACCCAGGCTGATTGAATCAAATGAGGCTGATACATCAGAACTAGATGCCAGGCTGATGGAATCAAAGGAGGCGGATACATCAGAACTAGATGCCAGGCTGATGGAATCAAAGGAGGCTGATACATCAGAACTAGAAGCCAGGCCGAAGGAATCAAATGAGGCTGATACATCAGAACTAGAAACCAGGCTGATGGATTCAAAGAAGGCTGATACATCAGAACTAGATGCCAGGCTGATGGAATCAAAGGAGGCTGACACATCAGAACTAAAAGCCAGGCGGATGGGATCAAAGGAGGCTGATACATCAGAACTTGAAGCCAGGCTGATGGAATAATCAAAGAAGACTGATACATAAGAACTAGAAGCCAGGCTGATAGATTCAAAGGAGGTTGATACATCAGAACTAGAAGCCAGGCTGATACAATCAAAGGAGGCTGATACATCAGAACTAGAAGCCAGGATGATGGAATAAAAGGAGGCTGATACATCAGAACTAGACGCCAGGCTGATAGAATCAAAGGAGGCTGATACATCAGATCTAGAAGCCAGGCTGATGGAATCATTGGAGGCTGATACATCAGAACTAGAAGCCAGGCTGATAGATTCAAAGGAGGTTGATACATCAGAACTAGAAATCAGGCTGATGGAATAATCAAAGAAGGCATATACATCAGAACTAGAATACAGGCTGACGGAATCAAAGAAGGCGGATACATCAGAACTAGAAGCCAGGCTGATGCAATAAAAGGAGGCTGATATATCAGAACTAGAACCCAGGCTGATGGAATCAAAGGAGGCTGATACATCAGAACTAGATGCCAGGCTGATGGAAGCAAAGGAGGCTGACACATCAGAACTAGAAGCCAGGCGGATGGAATCAAAGGACGCTGATGGAGTCAAAGGAGGCTGATACATCAGAACTAGATGCCAGGCTGATGGAAGCAAAGGAGGCTGACACATCAGAACTAGAAACCAGGCGGATGGAATCAAAGGACGCTGATGGAGTCAAAGGAGGCTGATACATCAGAACTAGAAGCCAGGCTGATGGAATAATCAAAGAAGACTCATACATCAGAACTTGAAGCCAGGCTGATGGAATAATAAAAGAAGGCTGATACATCAGAACTAGAAGCCAGTCTGATACAATCAGAGGAGGCTGATACATCAGAACTAGAAGCCAGGATGATGGAATAAAAGGAGGCTGATACTTCAGAACTAGACGCCAGGCTGATAGAATCAAAGGAGGCTGATACATCAGATCTAGAAGCCAGGCTGATGGAATCATTGGAGGCTGATACATCAGAACTAGAAGCCAGGCTGATAGATTTAAAGGAGGTTGATACATCAGAACTAGAAATCAGGCTGATGGAATAATCAAAGAAGGCATATACATCAGAACTAGAAGCCAGGCTGACGGGATCAAAGAAGGCTGATACATCAGAACTAGAACCCAGGCTGATTGAATAAAAGGAGGCTGATACATCAGAACTAGAAGCCAGGCCGATTAAATCAAAGGAGGCTGATACATCAGAACTAGAAGCCAGGCTGATGGAATCAAAGGAGGCTGATACATCAGAACTAGATGGCAGGCTGATGGAATCAAAGGAGGCTGATACATCAGAACTAGATGCCAGGCTGATGGAATCAAAGGAGGCTGATACATAAAAACTAGAACCCAGGCAGATGGAATCAAAGGAGGCTGATACATCAGAACTAGATGCCAGGCTGATGGAAGCAAAGGAGGCTGACACATCAGAACTAGAAGCCAGGCGGATGGAATCAAAGGACGCTGATGGAGTCAAAGGAGGCTGATACATCAGAACTAGATGCCAGGCTGATGGAAGCAAAGGAGGCTGACACATCAGAACTAGAAACCAGGCGGATGGAATCAAAGGACGCTGATGGAGTCAAAGGAGGCTGATACATCAGAACTAGAAGCCAGGCTGATGGAATAATCAAAGAAGACTGATGCATCAGAACTTGAAGCCAGGCTGATGGAATAATCAAAGAAGGCTGATACATCAGAACTAGAAGCCAGGCTGATACAATCAGAGGAGGCTGATACATCAGAACTAGAAGCCAGGATGATGGAATAAAAGGAGGCTGATACTTCAGAACTAGACGCCAGGCTGATAGAATCAAAGGAGGCTGATACATCAGATCTAGAAGCCAGGCTGATGGAATCATTGGAGGCTGATACATCAGAACTAGAAGCCAGGCTGATAGATTCAAAGGAGGTTGATACATCAGAACTAGAAATCAGGCTGATGGAATAATCAAAGAAGGCATATACATCAGAACTAGAAGCCAGGCTGAAGGAATCAAAGAAGGCTGATACATCAGAACTAGAAGCCAGGCTGATGCAATAAAAGGAGGCTGATACATCAGAACTAGAACCCAGGCTGATTGAATAAAAGGAGGCTGATACATCAGAACTAGAAGCCAGGCCGATTAAATCAAAGGAGGCTGATACATCAGAACTAGAAGCCAGGCTGATAGAATCAAAGGAGGCTGACACATCAGAACTAGAAGCCAGGCTGATGGAATCAAAGGAGGCTGATACATCAGAACTAGATGGCAGGCTGATGGAATCAAAGGAGGCGGATACATCAGAACTAGATGCCAGGCTGATGGAATCAAAGGAGGCTGATACATCAAAACTAGAAGCCAGGCGGATGGAATCAAAGGACGCTGATGGAGTCAAAGGAGGCTGATACATCAGAACTAGAAGCCAGGCTGATGCAATAAAAAGAGGCTGATACATCAGAACTAGAACCCAGGCTGATTGAATAAAAGGAGGCTGATACATCAGAACTAGAAGCCAGGCCGGTTAAATCAAAGGAGGCTAATACATCAGAACTAGATGCCCGGCTGATGGAAGCAAAGGAGGCTGACACATCAGAACTAGAAACCAGGCGGATGGAATCAAAGGACGCTGATGGAGTCAAAGGAGGCTGATACATCAAAACTAGAAGCCAGGCTGATGGAATAATCAAAGAAGACTGATACATCAGAAGCTGAAGCCAGGCTGATGGAATAATCAAAGAAGGCTGATACATCAGAACTAGAAGCCAGGCTGATACAATCAGAGGAGGCTGATACATCAGAACTAGAAGCCAGGCTGATGGAATAAAAGGAGGCTGATACATCAGAACTAGACGCCAGGCTGATAGAATCAAAGGAGGCTGATACATCAGAACTAGAAGCCAGGCCGAAGGAATCAAATGAGGCTGATACATCAGAACTAGAAGCCAGGCTGGTGGAAGCAAAGGAGGCTGACACATCAGAACTAGAAACCAGGCGGATGGAATCAAAGAACGCTGATGGAGTCAAAGGAGGCTGATACATCAGAACTAGAAGCCAGGCTGATGGAATAATCAAAGAAGGCTGATACATCAGAACTAGAAGCCAGGCTGATGGAATCAAAGGAGGCTGATACATCAGAACTAGAAGCCAGGCTGATAGATTCAAAGGAGGTTGATACATCAGAACTAGAAATCAGGCTGATGGAATAATCAAAGAAGGCATATACATCAGAACTAGAAGCCAGGCTGACGGAATCAAAGAAGGCTGATACATCAGAACTAGAAGCCAGGCTGATGCAATAAAAGGAGGCTGATACATCAGAACTAGATGCCAGGCTGATGGAATCATTGGAGGCTGATACATCAGAACTAGAAGCCAGGCTGATACAATCAAAGGAGGCTGATACATCAGAACTAGAAGCCAGGATGATGGAATAAAAGGAGGCTGATACATCAGAACTAGAAGCCAGGCCGACGGAATCAAAGAAGGCTGATACATCAGAACTAGAAGCCAGGCTGATGGAATCAAAGGAGGCTGATACATCAGAACTAGAAGCCAGGCTGATGGAATCAAAGGAGGTTGATACATCAGAACTAGATGGCAGGCTGATGGAATCAAAGGAGGCTGATACATCAGAACTAGATGCCAGGCTGATGGAATCAAAGGAGGCTGATACATCAAAACTAGAACCCAGGCGGATGGAATCAAAGGAGGCTGATACATCAGAACTAGATGCCAGGCTGATGGAATCAAAGGAGGCTGATACATCAGAACTAGATGCCAGGCTGATGGAATCAAAGGAGGCTGATACATCAAAACTAGAAGCCAGGCGGATGGAATCAAAGGACGCTGATGGAGTCAAAGGAGGCTGATACATCAGAACTAGATGCCAGGCTGATGGAAGCAAAGGAGGCTGACACATCAGAACTAGAAACCAGGCGGATGGAATCAAAGGACGCTGATGGAGTCAAAGGAGGCTGATACATCAGAACTAGAAGCCAGGCTGATGCAATAAAAAGAGGCTGATACATCAGAACTAGAACCCAGGCTGATTGAATAAAAGGAGGCTGATACATCAGAACTAGAAGCCAGGCCGATTAAATCAAAGGAGGCTGATACATCAGAACTAGATGCCAGGCTGATGGAAGCAAAGGAGGCTGACACATCAGAACTAGAAACCAGGCGGATGGAATCAAAGACGCTGATGGAGTCAAAGGAGGCTGATACATCAGAACTAGAAGCCAGGCTGATGGAATAATCAAAGAAGACTGATACATCAGAACTTGAAGCCAGGCTGATGGAATAATCAAAGAAGGCTGATACATCAGAACTAGAAGCCAGGCTGATACAATCAGAGGAGGCTGATACATCAGAACTAGAAACCAGGATGATGGAATAAAAGGAGGCTGATACTTCAGAACTAGACGCCAGGCTGATAGAATCAAAGGAGGCTGATACATCAGATCTAGAAGCCAGGCTGATGGAATCATTGGAGGCTGATACATCAGAACTAGAAGCCAGGCTGATAGATTCAAAGGAGGTTGATACATCAGAACTAGATGCCAGGCTGATGGAAGCAAAGGAGGCTGACACATCAGAACTAGAAACCAGGCGGATGGAATCAAAGGACGCTGATGGAGTCAAAGGAGGCTGATACATCAGAACTAGAAGCCAGGCTGATGGAATAATCAAAGAAGACTGATACATCAGAACTTGAAGCCAGGCTGATGGAATAATCAAAGAAGGCTGATACATCAGAACTAGAAGCCAGGCTGATGGAATAAAAGGAGGCTGATACTTCAGAACTAGACGCAAGGCTGATAGAATCAAAGGAGGCTGATACATCAGAACTAGAAGCCAGGCTGATAGATTCAAAGGAGGTTGATACATCAGAACTAGAAATCAGGCTGATGGAATAATCAAAGAAGGCATATACATCAGAACTAGAAGCCAGGCTGACGGAATCAAAGAAGGCTGATACATCAGAACTAGAAGCCAGGCTGATGCAATAAAAGGAGGCTGATACATCAGAACTAGAACCCAGGCTGATTGAATCAAAGGAGGCTGATACATCAGAACTAGAAGCCAGGCCGATTAAATCAAAGGAGGCTGATACATCAGAACTAGAAGCCAGGCTGATGGAATCAAAGGAGGCTGACACATCAGAACTAGAAGCCAGGCTGATGGAATCAAAGGAGGCTGATACATCAGAACTAGATGGCAGGCTGATGGAATCAAAGGAGGCTGATACATCAGAACTAGATGCCAGGCTGATGGAAGCAAAGGAGGCTGACACATCAGAACTACAAGCCAGGCGGATGGAATCAAAGGACGCTGATGGAGTCAAAGGAGGCTGATACATCAGAACTAGATGCCAGGCTGATGGAAGCAAAGGAGATTGACACATCAGATCTAGAAACCAGGCGGATGGAATCAAAGGACGCTGATGGAGTCAAAGGAGGCTGATACATCAGAACTAGAAGCCAGGCTGGTGGAATAATCAAAGAAGACTGATACATCAGAACTTGAAGCCAGGCTGATGGAATAATCAAAGAAGGCTGATACATCAGAACTAGAAGCCAGGCTGATACAATCAGAGGAGGCTGATACATCAGAACTAGAAGCCAGGATGATGGAATAAAAGGAGGCTGATACATCAGAACTACAAGCCAGGCGGATGGAATCAAAGGACGCTGATGGAGTCAAAGGAGGCTGATACATCAGAACTAGATGCCAGGCTGATGGAAGCAAAGGAGGCTGACACATCAGATCTAGAAACCAGGCGGATGGAATCAAAGGACGCTGATGGAGTCAAAGGAGGCTGATACATCAGAACTAGAAGCCAGGCTGGTGGAATAATCAAAGAAGACTGATACATCAGAACTTGAAGCCAGGCTGATGGAATAATCAAAGAAGGCTGATACATCAGAACTAGAAGCCAGGCTAATACAATCAGAGGAGGCTGATACATCAGAACTAGAAGCCAGGATGATGGAATAAAAGGAGGCTGATACATCAGAACTAGACGCCAGGCTGATAGAATCAAAGGAGGCTGATACATCAGAACTAGAAGCCAGGCTGATAGATTCAAAGGAGGTTGATACATCAGAACTAGAAATCAGGCTGATGGAATAATCAAAGAAGGCATATACATCAGAACTAGAAGCCAGGCTGACGGAATCAAAGAAGGCTGATACATCAGAACTAGATGCCAGGCTGATGGAATCAAAGGAGGCTGATACATCAGAACTAGAAGCCAAGCCGAAGGAATCAAAGGAGGCTGATACATCAGAACTAGAAACCAGGCTGATGGATTCAAAGGAGGCTGATACATCAGAACTAGATGCCAGGCTGATGGAATCAAAGGAGGCTGACACATCAGAACTAAAAGCCAGGCGGATGGGATCAAAGGAGGCTGATACATCAAAACTAGAAGCCAGGCAGATGGAATCAAAGGAGGCTGATACATCAGAACTAGATGCCAGGCTGGTGGAAGCAAAGGAGGCTGACACATCAGAACTAGAAACCAGGCGGATGGAATCAAAGGACGCTGATGGAGTCAAAGGAGGCTGATACATCAGAACTAGAAGCCAGGCTGATGGAATAATCAAAGAAGGCTGATACATCAGAACTAGAAGCCAGGCTGATACAATAAAAGGAGGCTGATACATCAGAACTAGAAGCCAGGATGATGGAATAAAAGGAGGCTGATACATCAGAACTAGACGCCAGGCTGATAGAATCAAAGGAGGCTGATACATCAGAACTAAAAGCCAGGCTGATTAAATCAAAGGCGGATACATCAGAACTAGAAGCCAGGCTGATGGAATAAAAGGAGGCCGATACATCAGAACTAGAAGCCAGGCTGATGGAATCAAAGGAGGCTGATACATCAGAACTAGAAGCCAGGCTGATGGAATAAAAGGAGGCTGATACATCAGAACTAGACGCCAGGCTGATAGAATCAAAGGAGGCTGATACATCAGATCTAGAAGCCAGGCTGATGGAATCATTGGAGGCTGATACATCAGAACTAGAAGCCAGGCTGATAGATTCAAAGGAGGTTGATACATCAGAACTAGAAATCAGGCTGATGGAATAATCAAAGAAGGCATATACATCAGAACTAGAAACCAGGCTGACGGAATCAAAGAAGGCTGATACATCAGAACTAGAAGCCAGGCTGATGCAATAAAAGGAGGCTGATACATCAGAACTAGAACCCAGGCTGATTGAATAAAAGGAGGCTGATACATCAGAACTAGAAGCCAGGCCGATTAAATCAAAGGAGGCTGATACATCAGAACTAGAAGCCAGGCTGATAGATTCAAAGGAGGTTGATACATCAGAACTAGAAATCAGGCTGATGGAATAATCAAAGAAGGCATATACATCAGAACTAGAAACCAGGCTGACGGAATCAAAGAAGGCTGATACATCAGAACTAGAAGCCAGGCTGATGCAATAAAAGGAGGCTGATACATCAGAACTAGAACCCAGGCTGATTGAATAAAAGGAGGCTGATACATCAGAACTAGAAGCCAGGCTGATACAATCAAAGGAGGCTGATACATCAGAACTAGAAGCCAGGATGATGGAATAAAAGGAGGCTGATACATCAGAACTAGAAGCCAGGCTGATATTATCAAAGGAGGCTGATACATCAGAACTAGAACCCAGGCTGATTGAATCAAATGAGGCTGATACATCAGAACTTGAAGCCAGGCTGATGGAATAATCAAAGAAGGCTGATACATCAGAACTAGAAGCCAGGCTGATACAATCAGAGGAGGCTGATACATCAGAACTAGAAGCCAGGCTGGTGGAAGCAAAGGAGGCTGACACATCAGAACTACAAGCCAGGCGGATGGAATCAAAGGACGCTGATGGAGTCAAAGGAGGCTGATACATCAGAACTAGATGCCAGGCTGATGGAAGCAAAGGAGATTGACACATCAGATCTAGAAACCAGGTGGATGGAATCAAAGGACGCTGATGGAGTCAAAGGAGGCTGATACATCAGAACTAGAAGCCAGGCTGTTGGAATAATCAAAGAAGACTGATACATCAGAACTTGAAGCCAGGCTGATGGAATCATTGGAGGCTGATACATCAGAACTAGAAGCCAGGCTGATACAATCAAAGGAGGCTGATACATCAGAACTAGAAGCCAGGATGATGGAATAAAAGGAGGCTGATACATCAGAACTAGAAGCCAGGCTGATATTATCAAAGGAGGCTGATACATCAGAACTAGAACCCAGGCTGATTGAATCAAATGAGGCTGATACATCAGAACTAGATGCCAGGCTGATGGAATCAAAGGAGGCGGATACATCAGAACTAGATGCCAGGCTGATGGAATCAAAGGAGGCTGATACATCAGAACTAGAAGCCAGGCCGAAGGAATCAAATGAGGCTGATACATCAGAACTAGAAACCAGGCTGATGGATTCAAAGAAGGCTGATACATCAGAACTAGATGCCAGGCTGATGGAATCAAAGGAGGCTGACACATCAGAACTAAAAGCCAGGCGGATGGGATCAAAGGAGGCTGATACATCAGAACTTGAAGCCAGGCTGATGGAATAATCAAAGAAGACTGATACATAAGAACTAGAAGCCAGGCTGATAGATTCAAAGGAGGTTGATACATCAGAACTAGAAGCCAGGCTGATACAATCAAAGGAGGCTGATACATCAGAACTAGAAGCCAGGATGATGGAATAAAAGGAGGCTGATACATCAGAACTAGACGCCAGGCTGATAGAATCAAAGGAGGCTGATACATCAGATCTAGAAGCCAGGCTGATGGAATCATTGGAGGCTGATACATCAGAACTAGAAGCCAGGCTGATAGATTCAAAGGAGGTTGATACATCAGAACTAGAAATCAGGCTGATGGAATAATCAAAGAAGGCATATACATCAGAACTAGAATACAGGCTGACGGAATCAAAGAAGGCGGATACATCAGAACTAGAAGCCAGGCTGATGCAATAAAAGGAGGCTGATATATCAGAACTAGAACCCAGGCTGATGGAATCAAAGGAGGCTGATACATCAGAACTAGATGCCAGGCTGATGGAAGCAAAGGAGGCTGACACATCAGAACTAGAAGCCAGGCGGATGGAATCAAAGGACGCTGATGGAGTCAAAGGAGGCTGATACATCAGAACTAGATGCCAGGCTGATGGAAGCAAAGGAGGCTGACACATCAGAACTAGAAACCAGGCGGATGGAATCAAAGGACGCTGATGGAGTCAAAGGAGGCTGATACATCAGAACTAGAAGCCAGGCTGATGGAATAATCAAAGAAGACTCATACATCAGAACTTGAAGCCAGGCTGATGGAATAATAAAAGAAGGCTGATACATCAGAACTAGAAGCCAGTCTGATACAATCAGAGGAGGCTGATACATCAGAACTAGAAGCCAGGATGATGGAATAAAAGGAGGCTGATACTTCAGAACTAGACGCCAGGCTGATAGAATCAAAGGAGGCTGATACATCAGATCTAGAAGCCAGGCTGATGGAATCATTGGAGGCTGATACATCAGAACTAGAAGCCAGGCTGATAGATTTAAAGGAGGTTGATACATCAGAACTAGAAATCAGGCTGATGGAATAATCAAAGAAGGCATATACATCAGAACTAGAAGCCAGGCTGACGGGATCAAAGAAGGCTGATACATCAGAACTAGAACCCAGGCTGATTGAATAAAAGGAGGCTGATACATCAGAACTAGAAGCCAGGCCGATTAAATCAAAGGAGGCTGATACATCAGAACTAGAAGCCAGGCTGATGGAATCAAAGGAGGCTGATACATCAGAACTAGATGGCAGGCTGATGGAATCAAAGGAGGCTGATACATCAGAACTAGATGCCAGGCTGATGGAATAATCAAAGAAGACTGATGCATCAGAACTTGAAGCCAGGCTGATGGAATAATCAAAGAAGGCTGATACATCAGAACTAGAAGCCAGGCTGATACAATCAGAGGAGGCTGATACATCAGAACTAGAAGCCAGGATGATGGAATAAAAGGAGGCTGATACTTCAGAACTAGACGCCAGGCTGATAGAATCAAAGGAGGCTGATACATCAGATCTAGAAGCCAGGCTGATGGAATCATTGGAGGCTGATACATCAGAACTAGAAGCCAGGCTGATAGATTCAAAGGAGGTTGATACATCAGAACTAGAAATCAGGCTGATGGAATAATCAAAGAAGGCATATACATCAGAACTAGAAGCCAGGCTGAAGGAATCAAAGAAGGCTGATACATCAGAACTAGAAGCCAGGCTGATGCAATAAAAGGAGGCTGATACATCAGAACTAGAACCCAGGCTGATTGAATAAAAGGAGGCTGATACATCAGAACTAGAAGCCAGGCCGATTAAATCAAAGGAGGCTGATACATCAGAACTAGAAGCCAGGCTGATAGAATCAAAGGAGGCTGACACATCAGAACTAGAAGCCAGGCTGATGGAATCAAAGGAGGCTGATACATCAGAACTAGATGGCAGGCTGATGGAATCAAAGGAGGCGGATACATCAGAACTAGATGCCAGGCTGATGGAATCAAAGGAGGCTGATACATCAAAACTAGAAGCCAGGCGGATGGAATCAAAGGACGCTGATGGAGTCAAAGGAGGCTGATACATCAGAACTAGAAGCCAGGCTGATGCAATAAAAAGAGGCTGATACATCAGAACTAGAACCCAGGCTGATTGAATAAAAGGAGGCTGATACATCAGAACTAGAAGCCAGGCCGGTTAAATCAAAGGAGGCTAATACATCAGAACTAGATGCCCGGCTGATGGAAGCAAAGGAGGCTGACACATCAGAACTAGAAACCAGGCGGATGGAATCAAAGGACGCTGATGGAGTCAAAGGAGGCTGATACATCAAAACTAGAAGCCAGGCTGATGGAATAATCAAAGAAGACTGATACATCAGAAGCTGAAGCCAGGCTGATGGAATAATCAAAGAAGGCTGATACATCAGAACTAGAAGCCAGGCTGATACAATCAGAGGAGGCTGATACATCAGAACTAGAAGCCAGGCTGATGGAATAAAAGGAGGCTGATACATCAGAACTAGACGCCAGGCTGATAGAATCAAAGGAGGCTGATACATCAGAACTAGAAGCCAGGCCGAAGGAATCAAATGAGGCTGATACATCAGAACTAGAAGCCAGGCTGGTGGAAGCAAAGGAGGCTGACACATCAGAACTAGAAACCAGGCGGATGGAATCAAAGAACGCTGATGGAGTCAAAGGAGGCTGATACATCAGAACTAGAAGCCAGGCTAATGGAATAATCAAAGAAGGCTGATACATCAGAACTAGAAGCCAGGCTGATGGAATCAAAGGAGGCTGATACATCAGAACTAGAAGCCAGGCTGATAGATTCAAAGGAGGTTGATACATCAGAACTAGAAATCAGGCTGATGGAATAATCAAAGAAGGCATATACATCAGAACTAGAAGCCAGGCTGACGGAATCAAAGAAGGCTGATACATCAGAACTAGAAGCCAGGCTGATGCAATAAAAGGAGGCTGATACATCAGAACTAGATGCCAGGCTGATAGAATCAAAGGAGGCTGATACATCAGATCTAGAAGCCAGGCTGATGGAATCATTGGAGGCTGATACATCAGAACTAGAAGCCAGGCTGATACAATCAAAGGAGGCTGATACATCAGAACTAGAAGCCAGGATGATGGAATAAAAGGAGGCTGATACATCAGAACTAGAAGCCAGGCCGACGGAATCAAAGAAGGCTGATACATCAGAACTAGAAGCCAGGCTGATGGAATCAAAGGAGGCTGATACATCAGAACTAGAAGCCAGGCTGATGGAATCAAAGGAGGTTGATACATCAGAACTAGATGGCAGGCTGATGGAATCAAAGGAGGCTGATACATCAGAACTAGATGCCAGGCTGATGGAATCAAAGGAGGCTGATACATCAAAACTAGAACCCAGGCGGATGGAATCAAAGGAGGCTGATACATCAGAACTAGATGCCAGGCTGATGGAATCAAAGGAGGCTGATACATCAGAACTAGATGCCAGGCTGATGGAATCAAAGGAGGCTGATACATCAAAACTAGAAGCCAGGCGGATGGAATCAAAGGACGCTGATGGAGTCAAAGGAGGCTGATACATCAGAACTAGATGCCAGGCTGATGGAAGCAAAGGAGGCTGACACATCAGAACTAGAAACCAGGCGGATGGAATCAAAGGACGCTGATGGAGTCAAAGGAGGCTGATACATCAGAACTAGAAGCCAGGCTGATGCAATAAAAAGAGGCTGATACATCAGAACTAGAACCCAGGCTGATTGAATAAAAGGAGGCTGATACATCAGAACTAGAAGCCAGGCCGATTAAATCAAAGGAGGCTGATACATCAGAACTAGATGCCAGGCTGATGGAAGCAAAGGAGGCTGACACATCAGAACTAGAAACCAGGCGGATGGAATCAAAGACGCTGATGGAGTCAAAGGAGGCTGATACATCAGAACTAGAAGCCAGGCTGATGGAATAATCAAAGAAGACTGATACATCAGAACTTGAAGCCAGGCTGATGGAATAATCAAAGAAGGCTGATACATCAGAACTAGAAGCCAGGCTGATACAATCAGAGGAGGCTGATACATCAGAACTAGAAACCAGGATGATGGAATAAAAGGAGGCTGATACTTCAGAACTAGACGCCAGGCTGATAGAATCAAAGGAGGCTGATACATCAGATCTAGAAGCCAGGCTGATGGAATCATTGGAGGCTGATACATCAGAACTAGAAGCCAGGCTGATAGATTCAAAGGAGGTTGATACATCAGAACTAGAAATCAGGCTGATGGAATAATCAAAGAAGGCATATACATCAGAACTAGAAGCCAGGCTGACGGAATAAAAGGAGGCTGACACATCAGAACTAGAAGCCAGAATGATGGAATCAAAGGAGGCTGATACATCAGAACTAGATGGCAGGCTGATGGAATCAAAGGAGGCTGATACATCAGAACTAGATGCCAGGCTGATGGAATCAAAGGAGGCTGATACATCAAAACTAGAACCCAAGCGGATGGAATCAAAGGAGGCTGATACATCAGAACTAGATGCCAGGCTGATGGAAACAAAGGAGGCTGACACATCAGAACTAGAAACCAGGCGGATGGAATCAAAGGACGCTGATGGAGTCAAAAGGAGGCTGATACATCAGAACTAGAAGCCAGGCTGGTGGAATAATCAAAGAAGAATGATACATCAGAACTTGAAGCCAGGCTGATGGAATAATCAAAGAAGGCTGATACATCAGAACTAGAAGCCAGGCTGATACAATCAGAGGAGGCTGATACATCAGAACTAGAAGCCAGGATGATGGAATAAAAGGAGGCTGATACATCAGAACTAGACGCCAGGCTGATAGAATCAAAGGAGGCTGATACATCAGATCTAGAAGCCAGGCTGATGGAATCATTGGAGGCTGATACATCAGAACTAGAAGTCAGGCCGATTAAATCAAAGGAGGCTGATACATCAGAACTAGAAGCCAGGCCGAAGGAATCAAATGAGGCTGATACATCAGAACTAGAAGCCAGGCTGGTGGAAGCAAAGGAGGCTGACACATCAGAACTAGAAACCAGGCGGATGGAATCAAAGAACGCTGATGGAGTCAAAGGAGGCTGATACATCAGAACTAGAAGCCAGTCTGATGGAATAATCAAAGAAGGCTGATACATCAGAACTAGAAGCCAGGCTGATGGAATCAAAGGAGGCTGATACATCAGAACTAGAAGCCAGGCTGATAGATTCAAAGGAGGTTGATACATCAGAACTAGAAATCAGGCTGATGGAATAATCAAAGAAGGCATATACATCAGATCTAGAAGCCATGCTGATGGAATCATTGGAGGCTGATACATCAGAACTAGAAGCCAGGCTGATACAATCAAAGGAGGCTGATACATCAGAACTAGAAGCCAGGATGATGGAATAAAAGGAGGCTGATACATCAGAACTAGAAGCCAGGCCGACGGAATCAAAGAAGGCTGATACATCAGAACTAGAAGCCAGGCTGATGGAATCAAAGGAGGCTGATACATCAGAACTAGAAGCCAGGCTGATGGAATCAAAGGAGGTTGATACATCAGAACTAGATGGCAGGCTGATGGAATCAAAGGAGGCTGATACATCAGAACTAGATGCCAGGCTGATGGAATCAAAGGAGGCTGATACATCAAAACTAGAACCCAGGCGGATGGAATCAAAGGAGGCTGATACATCAGAACTAGATGCCAGGCTGATGGAAGCAAAGGAGGCTGACACATCAGAACTAGAATCCAGGCTGATAGATTCAAAGGAGGTTGATACATCAGAACTAGAAATCAGGCTGATGGAATAATCAAAGAAGGCATATACATCAGAACTAGAAGCCAGGCTGACGGAATCAAAGAAGGCGGATACATCAGAACTAGAAGCCAGGCTGATGCAATAAAAGGAGGCTGATACATCAGAACTAGATGCCAGGCTGATAGAATCAAAGGAGGCTGATACATCAGATCTAGAAGCCAGGCTGATGGAATCATTGGAGGCTGATACATCAGAACTAGAAATCAGGCTGATGGAATAATCAAAGAAGGCATATACATCAGAACTAGAAGCCAGGCTGACGGAATCAAAGAAGGCTGATACATCAGAACTAGAAGCCAGGCTGATGCAATAAAAGGAGGCTGATACATCAGATCTAGAAGCCAGGCTGATGGAATAAAAGGAGGCTGATACATCAGAACTAGAAGCCAGGCTGATACAATCAAAGGAGGCTGATACATCAGAACTAGAAGCCAGGCCGACGGAATCAAAGAAGGCTGATACATCAGAACTAGAAGCCAGGCTGATGGAATCAAAGGAGGCTGATACATCAGAACTAGAAGCCAGGCTGATGGAATCAAAGGATGTTGATACATCAGAACTAGATGGCAGGCTGATGGAATCAAAGGAGGCTGATACATCAGAACGAGATGCCAGGCTGATGGAATCAAAGGAGGCTGATACATCAAAACTAGAACCCAGGCGGATGGAATCAAAGGAGGCTGATACATCAGAACTAGATGCCAGGCTGATGGAAGCAAAGGAGGCTGACACATCAGAACTAGAAGCCAGGCGGATGGAATCAAAGGACGCTGATGGAGTCAAAGGAGGCTGATACATCAGAACTAGATGCCAGGCTGATGGAAGCAAAGGAGGCTGACACATCAGAACTAGAAACCAGGCGGATGGAATCAAAGGACGCTGATGGAGTCAAAGGAGGCTGATACATCAGAACTAGAAGCCAGGCTGATGGAATAATCAAAGAAGACTGATACATCAGAACTTGAAGCCAGGTTGATGGAATAATCAAAGAAGGCTGATACATCAGAACTAGAAGCCAGGCTGATACAATCAGAGGAGGCTGATACATCAGAACTAGAAGCCAGGATGATGGAATAAAAGGAGGCTGATACTTCAGAACTAGACGCCAGGCTGATAGAATCAAAGGAGGCTGATACATCAGATCTAGAAGCCAGGCTGATGGAATCATTGGAGGCTGATACATCAGAACTAGAAATCAGGCTGATGGAATAATCAAAGAAGGCATATACATCAGAACTAGAAGCCAGGCTGACGGAATCAAAGAAGGCTGATACATCAGAACTAGAAGCCAGGCTGATGCAATAAAAGGAGGCTGATACATCAGAACTAGATGCCAGGCTGATGGAAGCAAAGGAGGCTGACACATCAGAACTAGAAGCCAGGCGGATGGAATCAAAGGACGCTGATGGAGTCAAAGGAGGCTGATACATCAGAACTAGATGCCAGGCTGATGGAAGCAAAGGAGGCTGACACATCAGAACTAGAAACCAGGCGGATGGAATCAAAGGACGCTGATGGAGTCAAAGGAGGCTGATACATCAGAACTAGAAGCCAGGCTGATGGAATAATCAAAGAAGACTGATACATCAGAACTTGAAGCCAGGTTGATGGAATAATCAAAGAAGGCTGATACATCAGAACTAGAAGCCAGGCTGATACAATCAGAGGAGGCTGATACATCAGAACTAGAAGCCAGGATGATGGAATAAAAGGATGCTGATACTTCAGAACTAGACGCCAGGCTGATAGAATCAAAGGAGGCTGATACATCAGATCTAGAAGCCAGGCTGATGGAATCATTGGAGGCTGATACATCAGAACTAGAAATCAGGCTGATGGAATAATCAAAGAAGGCATATACATCAGAACTAGAAGCCAGGCTGACGGAATCAAAGAAGGCTGATACATCAGAACTAGAAGCCAGGCTGATGCAATAAAAGGAGGCTGATACATCAGAACTAGATGCCAGGCTGATAGAATCAAAGGAGGCTGATACATCAGATCTAGAAGCCAGGCTGATGGAATAAAAGGAGGCTGATACATCAGAACTAGAAGCCAGGCTGATACAATCAAAGGAGGCTGATACATCAGAACTAGAAGCCAGGCCGACGGAATCAAAGAAGGCTGATACATCAGAACTAGAAGCCAGGCTGATGGAATCAAAGGAGGCTGATACATCAGAACTAGAAGCCAGGCTGATGGAATCAAAGGATGTTGATACATCAGAACTAGATGGCAGGCTGATGGAATCAAAGGAGGCTGATACATCAGAACGAGATGCCAGGCTGATGGAATCAAAGGAGGCTGATACATCAAAACTAGAACCCAGGCGGATGGAATCAAAGGAGGCTGATACATCAGAACTAGATGCCAGGCTGATGGAAGCAAAGGAGGCTGACACATCAGAACTAGAAGCCAGGCGGATGGAATCAAAGGACGCTGATGGAGTCAAAGGAGGCTGATACATCAGAACTAGATGCCAGGCTGATGGAAGCAAAGGAGGCTGACACATCAGAACTAGAAACCAGGCGGATGGAATCAAAGGACGCTGATGGAGTCAAAGGAGGCTGATACATCAGAACTAGAAGCCAGGCTGATGGAATAATCAAAGAAGACTGATACATCAGAACTTGAAGCCAGGTTGATGGAATAATCAAAGAAGGCTGATACATCAGAACTAGAAGCCAGGCTGATACAATCAGAGGAGGCTGATACATCAGAACTAGAAGCCAGGATGATGGAATAAAAGGGGGCTGATACTTCAGAACTAGACGCCAGGCTGATAGAATCAAAGGAGGCTGATACATCAGATCTAGAAGCCAGGCTGATGGAATCATTGGAGGCTGATACATCAGAACTAGAAGCCAGGCTGATAGATTCAAAGGAGGTTGATACATCAGAACTAGAAATCAGGCTGATGGAATAATCAAAGGAGGCTGATACATCAGAACTAGAAGCCAGGCTGACGGAATCAAAGAAGGCTGATACATCAGAACTAGAAGCCAGGCTGATGCAATAAAAAGAGGCGGATACATCAGAACTAGAACCCAGGCTGATTGAATAAAAGGAGGCTGATACATCAGAACTAGAAGCCAGGCCGATTAAATCAAAGGAGGCTGATACATCAGAACTAGAAGCCAGGCTGATGGAATCAAAGGAGGCTGATACATCAGAACTAGAAGCCAGGCTGATGGAATCAAAGGAGGCTGATACATCAGAACTAGATGGCAGGCTGATGGAATCAAAGGAGGCTGATACATCAGAACTAGATGCCAGGCTGATGGAATCAAAGGAGGCTGATACATCAAAACTAGAACCCAGGCGGATGGAATCAAAGTAGGTTGATACATCAGAACTAGAAATCAGGCTGATGGAATAATCAAAGAAGGCATATACATCAGAACTAGAAGCCAGGTTGACGGAATCAAAGAAGGCTGATACATCAGAACTAGAAGCCAGGCTGATGCAATAAAAGGAGGCTGATACATCAGAACTAGAACCCAGGCTGATTGAATAAAAGGAGGCTGATACATCAGAACTAGAAGCCAGGCCGATTAAATCAAAGGAGGCTGATACATCAGAACTAGATGCCAGGCTGATGGAAGCAAAGGAGGCTGACACATCAGAACTAGAAGCCAGGCGGATGGAATCAAAGGAGGCTGATGGAATTAAAGGAGGCCTGCTCTCCCCACTGTTTCCCCAGAGAAACATGTCAACCCACTGTTTCCCCAGAGAAACCTGTCCTCCTCACTGTTTCCCCAGAGAAACCTGTCCTCCTCACTGTTTCCCCAGAGAAACCTGTCCTCCTCACTGTTTCCACAGAAAAACCTGTCCTCCCCACTGTTTCCCCAGAGAAACCTGTCCTCCCTACTGTTTCCCCAGAGAAACCTGCGCTCCCCACTGTTTCCCCAGAGAAACCTGTCCTCCTCACTGTTTCCACAGAAAAACCTGTCCTCCCCACTGTTTCCCCAGAGAAACCTGTCCTCCCCACTGTTTCCCCAGAGAAACCTGTCCTCCTCACTGTTTCCCCAGAGAAACCTGCGCTCCCTTACTGTTTCCCCAGAGAAACCTGCCTAAGAATTGTCAGACTTAACTAACAGCCCTCTCCGCGATTGTTGGATAACAAATGAATACGTTACCGTTTATGAATAAACACTGTTTACTCAGTCAATATCCCAGACATTTGTGGCGAGGGATTTCACCCTTTCAGGGGGTTTTCTGTAGTTTTAAAATGTAGCTTGCAGCCTCTTCGGGCTTGGTGAAGACTCTTGTTATGCCATTGTGATGAACATGTAGCTTGGCTGGAAAACGCAGGCTGTATTTCACCTCCACCTCTCTCATGGTCTGCATCACATTGCTCCATCACCTCCATGGTGTTGTCGGGGAAGTGGAAAACCTTTTGGCTTTTCTATTCCATAGCTCGTAGAATGAGCTCCTTATCCTGAAAGTGATGTACCCTTGCGATTATGGTGCGCGGCTTGACACCTGGTGAGGGCTTCACATGTAGAGAGCGGTGTGCACGGTCAATGATGAGGGGCTTTAGGAAGTTGTCGTCACCCAGGATCTTGGGAATTAGCTTGGACACAAACTCTGTGCGTTTCTCTTGTTCTTCGTCCTCCAAAATCCCCACGGGTTTGATGTTCAGCCTGCGACTCTTGCCTTCTAAATCGAGAACCTTGGCTTGGTGAGCTCATTCTTCTTTTTAATAAGCTGAGCACAGATGGTTTCCAGGCCTCCTATCAGGGTGTCTTGATCAGACATGGCCAATTGGCTGTGTCCATGCGGCCCTTCAGTTCGGCCTGTGCTGTCTTTAGAGACTCAAACTTTGTTTAGAGCTTATCAAAACGATTGTTGATAGTTTTTTATTACAGTCTCTTTCATTTCCGTGGCAGAATCTTGTTGCTGGGTATCTGGAGAGATGTTGTCATCAGTCCTCAAAATGGCACTAGCTGCAGCTTGTTGGGCCTGGGCCTTTGTCGACTTTGCAGTCTCTGTTCTGTTGGCTTCTATGGAGGAACATTGAATGTCGGAACTTCCAAAAGTCGGCTTAACGTTGGACCAGAGCTAGCTAGCTAGGCAGTTAACAAGATTGTGTGTGCAGAGTGGTACCAGAATTAACATTTCTTACCTCTTTGTAGTTAATTAATCTGATATAAAATGTGATAACTATAGTATCTCTAACTAGCATTGAGAAAATTCATCCATTCTTCTCTAATTAAAAATCTTTCTCCCTAATTTCTGAAACATGCTTGTAACATCAGTAGGTTACAGTAGCCTAAGCTTCAAAGGAGACGGGCAGGTTGCCAGCACACACACTGGCAAAGATTTTCAGCTGGCAGATAGAGACTTGAAAACATATCTGAGTGACAAAGTGGGCTTTGTTTTCTTTATTGTGGGATTGAACGTAACATAATGTTATTAACCGGTTCCCATACTTTTAAAATAAAGTTTATGTTCCGGACCACTATATATCACATTTGTTCATGGTTCTGAATCTGTTCATCAGAAAAAGAAATCCCTGAATCGTCTCCAACCGCTGGTGTACAGCTCTTTAGGGTTATTAGGGGATTGAAATAATTAAGAATTAGTTAATTAGTTTATTAGTTAATTAAGAATTGATTAAGAGTTAATTAAGAATGAGTACATAGTTTATAAGGCTCTACATTAATTTTCAACTGAGGTATTAGTAAGTGCATATAGTCACATTTACAACTGCACTCATTAACAATCAATAAATATACCATTTATGACACATATACAGTAAATAAATGTATAAATATGTGTATAAATGGTGAGTCAAACTATTAATCAACCATTAACTTGGGGGGCAGGTATCCTAGTTGTTAAAGCTTTAGACTAGTAACCGAAAGATTGCACGATCGAATCCCCGAGCTGACAAGGTACAAATCTATCTTCTACCCCTGAACAAGGCAGTGTTCCTAGGCCGTCATTTGAAATAAGAATTTGTTCTTAACTGACTTGTCTAGATAAATAACAAAGACTTTATAAATAATCTTATGAGATGACAATAACTAATTTAGAACTGCTTTATAAGCACCCTAGTGGTACATTATTAATCATTTACAAATTGTTAACATACTATGATCAAAAACCGTATTCATTTTCCTATAAATCAAATAGTGTTTATAAATACTTTATGAATCATGTAAAATATTGTTTATAAATCATTTATAAATCATTTATAAATCATGTAATATAGTGTTTATAAATAATTATAAATCATTAAAATAGTGTTTATAAATAATTTATAAATCATGCAAAATAGTGTTTATAAATGCATTAATTACTTTGTAGAGATTGCTTATTGACATTTACACATTTAGTAACAGTGATTAATTGTAAGCTCTTACAGAGTGTTTCTACATGGTTTCCCAGAATACATCACACGCACACAGTTGAGAGGAGCACAGGGTCAAGCTGCAGTGCAGTGCCTTGCTCCAAGGCCCATCAGTAGGGAATTGTTGTTTGGATTTAAAGCCAGCACCCCTTAGATCAATCGAGTGCTCGACCCAGGATTCGGCTACAGGTCCATCTCCTTAGCTGCTGGGTTACCTACCGCCCACTCCTTATAATGTCATTGGTCTGCTAGAGGCAGATCACACTCCTGGAGCAGGTCCAGTAGGCCCTGGGGTCTCTCTCTGGTCCCCTCCATACTGGCTAGTTTTACAGGCTTACTGAGCTCCTCTCTCTGGTAGAAAGGGCAGACCTTCAGGTGCTCAGACATGGAGGGGACATCGTCAAAGCACCACCTGTCCACCTTGGAAAACAGACTGCTAAACTTCCATACCTTAGGAAACCAAAGCGACAGAGATAAAAAGAGAGAGAGAGAGAGAGAGAGAGAGAGAATGTTTTTTATTACACAAAGTATTAGAGTGGGTCAAGGAGTTTTTCCTGACGATGTGATCTGACCAGGAAAAACTCTAAACTCTATGATCTCTCAAGCAACGTAGTCAGGAACAACTCGAAACCCATAGCCTCTCGAGACACATGGTCAGGAAAAACTCCTAGTAAAATATAATTGTAGTATACTAAGTACTGATGGTACATCTTGATATGAAGCTCTATTTCATTGGTAACAAAATCCTGTTTATTCCGTATGCAGGTTTATACTGTTCCCATTGTTGATGTGTATGGATTTCCTGCCTAGCAACCTGTTGTCTGTATGTGCATCCCAGTTGGCATCCTATTCCCTACCAATAGTGTGCTACAGTTCTTGATCAAAACAAATGTACTACAAAGGGACAATGGTACCATTTGAGCTGGAGCCAGTTATGAGATAACTGAGTCGTTAGTGTGGCAGAGCTGACTGGGAACAAGGGCTTGGTGGCATTCCAGACCACTGATATCATTGGCTCTTTGTCCCGAGGACACACAGACTAGCTCTCTCTCTCTGATTGGTTGGTGCCAAACACTGGGATGGGTAATTCAACTCATAATCGTGTCTGAGAGGAATGCAGGGTGTAGTCATGGGGCTCTTTACAATGCAACAGCTGTCATAGGACTAGAATTCATCCAAATGGCCTGCTATTCTCTACATAGTGCACTACTTTTGACCAGGGCCACATGGCACCCTATTCTCTACATAGTGCACTACTTTTGACCAGGGACCATAGCTCTATATGGGGAATAGGGTTCCTGTTTGGACAAGATTGAGATTTAGGCTGTATTCCAAGTGGCAACCTATTACCTTACATAGTCCAGTAGTTCAGGGAATAGGGAATAGGGCGCCGATTGGGAAGCACCCCTCAGACTAGGCTGGATCCATTTCTCTGTCCAGAAGAGATGTAGAGAATGTGGCTGTATGCCATTCCTAGGTCTGGGCGGTCATATTAGGGTGACCTGGTAACTATGCTATCACACGGTGACTGACGGACCACCTGGCGGGTTCAGTAGACAGAGACAAATCATATGACCGAACAACAACAGTATGTTTCAACCTTAGGCTTTGTTTAGAACCAGTGACATGTTTACAACCAAACACATGTTCATTCTACCTTTCACTTTCCAAGGAAAGTCTATGGCAGGACGAATAGGTCTACATCCACCAGTATTGGTCCTACCATAGACTTTAGGCTATAGGCCTGCCTACCTCTGGAGGGGATGGGACTACATCCACCAGTATTGGTCCTACCATAGACTTTAGGCTGTAGGCCTGCCTACCTCTGGAGGGGATGGGTGAGGATAGAGATAGCAAAGTCTTTAGGTTGCTGTTGTGTATATATGTATGTATTTTAATTATTTATATTTATATATATATATAGGACAGTCAGTGGCGGATTATATAGGTATAGGCGACATGGGTAGGTTGACCTCAGGTCTCCCCACTGGAAGCCCGAGGTAAGGGGAGCAGGGGAATCTATCAAATAGTGCACCTTTAACTTTGTACAGTACTAACGCAATTAGTAAAATCAGTCACACTACGGAATGCTACCAAATAAACCACAATTCATTCATAATACTGTGAATATATAGTTTCACAGACATATTGTTGCATTTTTTTCTGGTTTGTGTGAAATCATTAAGAATAATATAAAACCAGTCTGCACACCACCAAGGTGAACTGGATTAGTCTCGACTCTTGGTTGACAGTGTTGGGGGATGGGTAATGTAGTCTCGACTCTTGGTTGACAGTGTTGGGGGATGGGTAATGTAGTCTTGACTCTTGGTTGACAGTGTTGGGGGATGGGTAATTTAGTCTCGACTTGGTTGACAGTGTTGGGGGATGGGTAATGTAGTCTCAACTCTTTGTTGACAGTGTTGGGGGATGGGTAATGTATTGACCCTCGAGTGCCAAATCAACACAAATTTGTTTCTATTCGTCTTTGTTACTTTTTTTGTCTTATTGTTGTATATATTTTTATATTTATGTAGTTTTAAATGTTATGATTATTTATTTGTGTTGTTTCAAATGTCTGAATAAAAATGACAGTTAGTGCAGAATGGTGCGTTCTTCTTTTTGGTGGTGGGGGGGGCACTGAATGTGGGTTCGCCCAGGGAGCCATACAAGCTACAACTGCCACTGTATACAGTACCAGTCAAAAGCTTGGACTCACCTTCATTTTTTAAATTTTTATATTTTTTTATTGTAGAATAATAGTGAAGACATCAAAACTATGAAATAACACATATGGAGTCATGTAGTAACCAAACAAGTGTTAAACAAATTAAAATATATTTTATTCTTCAAAGTAGCCACCCTTTGCCTTGATGACTGCTTTGCACATTCTTGGCATTCTCTCAACCAGCTTCATGAGGTCGTAACCTGGAATGCTTTTAAATGTGTGTTTCTTAGCCCAAGCAAATCTCTTCTTATTGTTGGTGTCCTTTAGTAGTCGTTTCTTTGCAGCAATTCAACCCTGAAGGCCTTATTCACGCGGTCTCCTCTGAACAGTTGATGTTGAGATGTGTCTGTTACTTGAACTCTGTGAAGCATTTATTTGGGCTGCAATCGGAGGTGCAGTTAACTCTAATGAACTTATCCTCTGCAGCCAGAGATAACTCTGGGTCTTCCTTTCCTGTGGCGGTCCTCATGAGAGCCAGGTTCATCATAGCGCTTGATGGTTTTTACGACTGCACTTGAATAAACTTTCAAAGTTCTGGAAATTTTCCAGATTGACAGACCTTCATGTCTTGAAGTAATGATGGACTGTCATTTTTAGCTTTACTTATTTGAGCTGTTCTTGCCATAATACGGACTTGGTCTTTTACCAAATAGGGCTATCATCTGTATAGCAACCCTACCTTGTCACAACACAACTGATTGGCTCAAGCGCATTAAGAAGGAAAGAAATTCCACAAATGAACTTTTAACAAGGCACACCTGTTAATTGAAATGCATTCCAGGTGACTACCGCATAACGCTGGTTGAGAGAATGCCAAGAGTGTGCAAAGCTGTCATCAAGGCAAAGGGTGGCTACTTGCATGATTCCATATGTGTTATTTCATAGTTTGATGTCTTCAAAATGTCTTCTACAATGTAGAAAATAGGAAAAATGTGTGTCTAATCTTTTGACTGGTACTGTATGCATACAGTATAGACAGGTAACTGCCAACACAAAGGAAACATTTGAGTAAATGAGGGATACAAAGTATATTGAAAGCAGGTGCTTCCACACAGGTGTGATTCCTGAGTTAATTAAGCAATTAACGTCCCATCATGCTTAGGGTCATGTATAAAATGTTCAGTTGCCCATTATTTTGGCTACCATGGCTAGAAGAAGAGATCTCAGTGACTTTGAAAGAGGGGTCTCATAGGAGAATATGTGGATGGTGTGTGAATATGTGGAATATGTGGAATATTTAAATTGTGTGTGTGTGTGTGTGTGTGTGTGTGTGTGTGTGTGTGTGTGTGTGTGTGTGTGTGTGTGTGTGTGTGTGTGTGTGTGTGTGTGTGTGTGTGTGTGTGTGTGTGTGTGTGTGTGTGTGTGTGTGTGTGTGTGTGTGTGTGTGTGTGTGTGTGTGTGTGTGTGTGTGTGTGTGTGTGTGTGTGTGTGTGTGTGTGTGTGTGTGTGAACATGTACGGGAGATCCTGACACAGCGTTTTCCCCCCCCATCAACAAAACACCAACTTATGGAATTTCTCGTGGACGAATGGTTCCGCATCCAATAGAGTTTGAGACACTTCTAGAATCTATGCCAAGGTGCATTGAAGCTGGTCTGGTTCGTGGTGGCCCATCGCCCTATTAAGACACTATGTTGGTGGTTCATTTACATTCAATAACCATGGACTCTATACCAGATAAGACAAGACAATGTAATAACACTAAAAGGGATGATTTCCATCCCTTTAAAAATATATATATATATTTCAAATTCAGGCAAAGTACTCACATGTTTTCTACATTTCCATGAAGACCCTTCATGGGAGGTCTTCTTCTCCCATTTCAGATAGACCATCCCTCTCTCCTCTAGCAGTGTGACACACACCTCCCTCATCAACTGGGACACCTGGGACAGCTGAGACAGGCTAAAGCTGTCCAGGAACCCTGCCAGGTGATGGAGGATCTCAAAAGGAAGTCTGCTCAACAGGTCCAGTTTACGGGGATGCTTCCTGTCAGAGGTGATGCTGATGGTTTTCTCAGAGTCGGACAGCATTGAGGGGCCCTCTGGTTTGAGGCTGAAGGTGCTGAGATCCTGGCGGTAGGTGACTGTGGCTCTCTGACCTGCGGGATGGAACCTGCTCTGACTGTAGTTGCAGCCTAGGTACGATAGAGGACAGCGCTGCTCGAACCAGCCGTTCAGGCAGGACTGGATGTCCAAGTGCACGTTCTTGAAGTGAGTGTGGTACTCATCGCGGCGGAAGACGTGGCCACAGAGGTAACTAAAGGCAGAGTTGGTAAAGTTGTGTCTTCTGGTTATGTCCTCAGCTTGGATCTGGACATAGAGGCCTTTGTGTGTGTCTGTGATGATGTCTGCCAGAGAGGCTTCAGGTTTGAACGGAGCAGATGGGATGTTGTAAGTCTGTGTTCCAATGTGTACATAGAAGCCGTCTGCTCCTCCACCCTCTGAGATGTTGTGACCCTTCAGCTCTTTCTCCAAGAAGCACAACAAAGTTGCATTGACTTCATCACACTTTGGAAGATCCTCTACGGACACGCCTAGATCTGACGTGTCAACACTCTTGTTGACCATCGGTGACCAAGGGTCGCGCATGTGAATCCGTTTCGGCCGGTAGCTCGTGGGAACGTTGAACGTTCTGACAGTTTGAACCTCTATGGGCTCCAGCTTTCCATAAACAAAGTCCTTGTCCCTTGGGGTGCAGGCGGCAAGCTGACCAAAGTTGATCAGCATAGCTCCATGGTGGGCCAAATACATGTTGTAGTCTGCAGTGGTGACCTCTCTACGCAGTCTCTCCATGACCCCGTCCTGCCACGGTGCAAGGCCAGACCTGGTGACGTCTACAGCACGTGAAGTGGCTCCATTCTCCTGGCACTCCTTGGATGATCCATCCCCATCCAGCTCTCCATGACCATTTGACAAACTAAATGCTTTCTCTTCTTCACCATCACCGGGATTCAACTTCTTTTCCATGTTTTTGACGGTTTGTTGGCATCCCTTCATCTCTTTTCTGAACATGGTCTCATAGGAGCTGTAGTTCTGGAGAGTGGCCACGTCCTTGTTCTTGGCCAAGGCCTCCCTCTCTTCCTGACTCAGTTCCTTCTCCAGCTCCATCCCATCTCCATAACCGTTATATCCATCTTCCATTTCTTCACTGGGGTCTAATGAACTACAACCTCCACCTGCAGAGCTGGTGACCCCTACATCTATCTCTTTCTGAGCAGATTCTGCTTCCACCTTCAGAAAGAAGACAACAAAGCTAGCCAGTTTGATGCAGAAAACGTTACTAAGCTATTAACAAAATATTAACAGAAATATGTAAAACAATATCACAGCAGGACGCATTACCTTCTCCATCAGCTCAGGGAAGACGTTCTTCATCTTGAGGCATCTGAAGAGGAGCTCCTGGTCTCTCAGGGCCATGGACACGTTCAGCTGCTTCCCAGGGTCAGCCAGGGTGGTCCTGTAGCAATAGCAATAAACTCCTTTAATATGTCATGTTGATTTGGGAGTTGGGGAGTGTGTACTTACGTTTTGCCCTGAGTGCTCGTGCTCAAATCATTTTGATGCACTATGAGAGGCAGGCACGCTTTTTCTGTCGTCTTCAGAAAAGTTTGATTCTTTTAAGCACAAAGTCATACACAGTGTTTTGTTCATGAATAATGTTGTATATTTAGAGGTTACTCATAAGTGGATGGTATTGTTAAGATGCACTTGTAATTGTACTTTTTAGGATGATATCAACATTCTGAATTCAACATGTGGTTAATAGCTAGCTAAGGTATTGGCAGGCTATTGTATGTGTGAACGATGGCTAGCTCCTCAAACGATCCCAGTCCCTTGTATTGTGCATCTGTTGTAGAAAGAGGCTGTACAAATGTTTTATTTTCTTTTGGATGCAGGTATGTGGTTTTATCTATGTAAAATATGTTATGTATAATAAGGAGAGGCTGTACTAATTTTTGTATTCAAAAATCATGTTGATGCACTATGAGAGAAAGAGGCGACGATTCACAGAACATATGTGCTCTACAAATGTTTTATTTTCTTTTGGATGCAGATGCCGGATGCAGCGAGTGAATTCTGCTAGATTAAAACTATCTGATCTCCAAAGTCCACGTCTATAGTCTCAATCAACCACACACAACGCAGAGTTACAGCGGTGCAGTACAGCACCGGTTACATATGCAGATGACTCAGCACTATACACGTCAGCTACTACAGCAATTGAAATGACTGCAACACTTAACAAAGAGCTGCAGTTAGTTTCGGAATGGGTGACAAGGAATAACAGCTCAGACACCCATCCATACCCCACTAGACATGCCACCAGAGGTCTCTTCACAGTCCCCAAGTCCAGAACAGACTATGGGAGGTGCACAGTACTACATAGAGCCATGACTACATGGAACTCTGTTCTACATCAAGAAACTCATGCAAGCAGTAAATGTTGATTTAAAAATAGATAAAGTACATTACCAGTCAACAGTTTGGACACACCTACTAATTCAAGGGTTTTTCTTTCTTTTTATCATCTTGTACATTGTAGAATAAGAGTGAACACATCGGAACAAGGAAAACAAATATGGAATCATGTAGTAACCAAAAAAGTGTTAAACAAAATATATTTTATATTTGAGAATCTTCAAAGTAGCCTTCATTCACACTCTTGGTATTCTCTCAACCAGCTTCACCTGGAATGCTTTTACAACCGTCTTGAAGGAGTTCCCACACATGCTGATCACTTTTTGGCTGTTTTTCCTTCACTCTGCGGTCCACCTCATCCCAAACCATCTCAATTGGGTTGAGGTCGGGTGATTGTGGAGGCCAGGTCATTTGATGCAGCGCTCCATCACTCTCCTTCTTGGTCAAATAGCTCTTACACAGCCTGGATATGTGTAAGGGCTAAATCTCAAATTTGGACTCCAGACCAAATGACAGATTTCCACCGGTTTAATGTCCATTGTTTGTGTTTCTTGGCACAAACAAGTCTCTTCTTCTTATTGGTGTCCTTTGGTAGTGGTTTCTTTGCAGCAATTCAACCATGAAGGCCTGATTCATGCAGTCTCCTCTGAACAGTTGATGTTGAGATGTCTGTTACTTGAACTCTGTGAAGCATTTCTTTGGGCTGCAATCTGAGGTGCAGTGAACTCAAATGAACGTACCCTCTGCAGCAGAGGTAACTCTGGGTCTTCCTTTCCTGTGGAGGCCCTCATTGAAGCCAGTTTCATCATAGTGCTTGATGGTTTTTGTGACTGCACTTGAAGAAACGTTTCCGTATTGACTGACCTTCATGTCTTAAAGTAATGATGGACTGTTGTTTCTCTTTGCTTATTTGAGCTGTTCTTGTCATAATATGGACTTGGTCTTTTACCAAATAGGGCTATCTTCTGTATACCACCCCTACCTTGTCACAACACAGCTGATTAACTCAAACACATTAAGAAGGAAATAAATTCCACAAATTAACTTTTAACAAGGCACACCTGTTAATTGAGATGCATTCCAGGTGACTACCTCATGAAGCTGGTTGAGATAATGCCAAGAGTGTGCAAAGCTGTAATCAAGGCAAAGGGTGGCTATTTGAAGAATCTCAAATATAAAATATATGTTAATTTGTTTTAATTAACACTTTTAGGGTTAAACAAGAGTACCTTGTTTTGATGTCTTCACTATTATTCTACAATTTAGAAAATAGTACAAATATGGAACAGCAAACATGATAACATACGTACTATACACACACGTACACATGGATTTTGTGCTGTAGATATGTGGTGTGTTTTGAAATCTGTTGTGAATGTTTTGTAATATTTTTTAAATTGTATTAACTGTCTTATTTTTGCTGGACATCAGGAAGAGTAGCTGCTGCCTTGGCAGGAACTAATGGGGATCCATAATAAACCCCAGGAAGAGTAGCTGCTGCCTTGGCAGGAACTAATGGGGATCCATAATAAACCCCAGGAAGAGTAGCTGCTGCCTTGGCAGGAACTAATGGGGATCCATAATAAACCCCAGGAAGAGTAGCTGCTGCCTTGGCAGGAACTAATGGGGATCCATAATAAACCCCAGGAAGAGTAGCTGCTGCCTTGGCAGGAACTAATGGGGATCCATAATAAACCCCAGGAAGAGTAGCTGCTGCCTTGGCAGGAACTAATGGGGATCCATAATAAACCCCAGGAAGAGTAGCTGCTGCCTTGGCAGGAACTAATGGGGATCCATAATAAACCCCAGGAAGAGTAGCTGCTGCCTTGGCAGGAACTAATGGGGATCCATAATAAACCCCAGGAAGAGTAGCTGCTGCCTTGGCAGGAACTAATGGGGATCCATAATAAACCCCAGGAAGAGTAGCTGCTGCCTTGGCAGGAACTAATGTGGATCCGTCTTCCCACACCACATCACATCACATCACACCACACCTGTAACGGTGTTCCTCCTCCCCTTCATACGAAGAGGAGGAGTAGTGATTTGACCAAAATGCAGCGGGTTGTGAATACATATTGATTTAATAGACAAAACGGAAAAACACGACAAACACTTGAATAATTACAAAACAAATAAACGAATGTAGACAGACCTGGACACGAACTTACATACAACGTGAAGAACGCATGAACCAGGAAAACAGACTACATAAAACGAACGAACTAACAAAAACCGGAACAGTCCCGTGTGGCGTAACATACAGACACTGACACAGGAGACAATCACCCACAAACAAACAGTGAGAACAACCTACCTTAATATGACTCAATTAGAGGAAAACGCAAAACACCTGCCTCTAATTAAGAGCCATACCAGGCAACCCAAAACCAACATAGAAACAGAAAACATAGACTGCCCACCCAAAACTCACGCCCTGACCATCACACACATACAAAACAACAGAAAACAGGTCAGGAACGTGACAGAACCCCCCCCCTCAAGGTGCGAACGCCGGGCGCACCAGCACAAAGTCCAGGGGAGGGTCTGGGTGGGCATCTGACCACGGTGGTGGCTCAGGCTCCGGACGCTGTCCCCACACCACCATAGTCACTCCCCGCTTCTGTATCCCCCTCCCAATGACCACCCTCCAACTAAAACCACCTAAATGAAGGGGCAGCACCGGGATAAGGGCCAGCACCGGGATAAGGGGCAGCACCGGGATAAGGGGCGGCACCGGGATAAGGGGCGGCAGGTCCTGGCTGAGGGACTCTGGCAGGTCCTGGCTGAGGGACTCTGGCAGGTCCTGGCTGAGGGACTCTGGCAGGTCCTGGCTGAGGGACTCTGGCAGGTCCTGGCTGAGGGACTCTGGCAGGTCCTGGCTGAGGGACTCTGGCAGGTCCTGGCTGAACGGCTCTGGCTGGTCCTGGCTGGACGGCTCTGGCTGGTCCGGTCTGGCGGAAGGCTCTGGCTGATCCGGTCTGGCGGAAGGCTCTGGCTGATCCGGTCTGGCGGAAGGCTCTGGCTGATCCGGTCTGGCGGAAGGCTCTGGCTGATCCGGTCTGGCGGAAGGCTCTGGCTGATCCGGTCTGGCGGAAGGCTCTGGCTGATCCGGTCTGGCGGAAGGCTCCGTAGGCTCTTGGCAGACGGGCGGCTTTGCAGGCTCATGGCAGACGGGCAGCTTTGCAGGCTCATGGCAGACGGGCAGTTCAGGCGCCGTTGGGCAGACGGGCAGTTCAGGCGCCGCTGGGCAGACGGGCAGTTCAGGTGCCGCTGGGCAGACGGGCAGTTCAGGCGCCGCTGGGCAGACGGGCAGTTCAGGCGCCGCTGGGCAGACGGGCAGTTCTGTAGGGAGGAGACGGAGAGACAGCCTGGTGCGCGGTACCGGAACTGGAGGCACTGGGCTGGAGACACGCACCATAGGGAGAGTGCGTGGAGGAGGAACAGGGCTCTGGAGATGCACTGGAAGCCTGGTGCGTGGTGTCGGCACTGGTGGTACTAGGCTGGGACGGGAAGGTGGCGCCGGATATACCGGACCGTGAAGGAGGACACGTGCTCTTGAGCACCGAGCCTCCCCAACCTTACCAGGTTGAATGGTCCCCGTAGCCCTGCCAGTGCGGCGAGGTGGAATAGCCCGCACTGGGCTATGCAGGCGAACCGGGGACACCACCTGTAAGGCTGGTGCCATGTACGCCGGCCCGAGGAGACGTACTGGAGACCAGATACGTTGGGCCGGCTTCATGGCACTCGGCTCGATGCCCAACCTAGCCCTCCCAGTGCGGCAAGGTGGAATAGCCCGCACTGGGCTAAGCACGCGTACTGGGGACACCGTGCGCTTTACCGCATAACACGGTGTCTGACCAGTACGACGCCCTCTTACTCCACGGCAAGCCCGGGGAGTTGGCTCAGGTATCCAACCCGGCTTCGCCACACTCCCCTTTAGCCCCCCCCCAAGAAATTTTTGGGTGTTACTCACGGGCCTCCAGCCTTGCTTCCGTGCTGCCTCCTCATAACTTCGCCTCTCCGCTTTCGCTGCCTCCAGCTCCGCTTTGGGGCGGCGACACTCCACTGGCTCTGCCCAGGGTCCTTTACCGTCCAGGATCTCTTCCCATGTCCAATCCTCCTTTTCCCACTGCTGCTGTCGTGGCTGTCCGTTAACCCGCTGCTTGATCTGGGTTTGGTGGGTGATTCTGTAACGGTGTTCCTCCTCCCCTTCATACGAAGAGGAGTAGTGATTTGACCAAAATGCAGCGGGTTGTGAATACATATTGATTTAATAGACAAAACGGAAAAACACGACAAACACTTGAATAATTACAAAACAAATAAACGAATGTAGACAGACCTGGACACGAACTTACATACAATGTGAAGAACGCATGAACCAGGAAAACAGACTACATAAAACGAACGAACTAACAAAAACCGGAACAGTCCCGTGTGGCGTAACATACAGACACTGACACAGGAGACAATCACCCACAAACAAACAGTGAGAACAACCTACCTTAATATGACTCTCAATTAGAGGAAAACGCAAAACACCTGCCTCTAATTAAGAGCCATACCAGGCAACCCAAAACCAACATAGAAACAGAAAACATAGACTGCCCACCCAAAACTCACGCCCTGACCATCACACACATACAAAACAACAGAAAACAGGTCAGGAACGTGACAACACCACTGCACACCACAGCACATTATACCACAGCACAGCACAGCAGATTATACCACACCACAGCACATTATACCACAGCACATTATACCACAGCACATTATACCACAGCACATTATACCACAGCACATTATACCACAGCACATTATACCACAGCACATTATACCACAGCACATTATACCACAGCACAGCAGATTATACCACACCACACCACACCACAGCAGATTATACCACACCACACCACAGCACAGCAGATTATACCACACCACATCACACCACACCACACCACACCACAGCAGATTATACCACACCACACCACACCACAGCACAGCAGATTATACCACACCACACCACACCACACCACAGCACACCACAGCACAGCAGATTATACCACACCACACCACACCACAGCACACCACAGCACAGCAGATTATACCACACCACACCACACCACAGCACAGCAGATTATACCACACCACACCACACCACACCACACCACAGCACAGCAGATTAGACCACACCACACCACACCACACCACAGCACACCACAGCACAGCAGATTATACCACACCACACCACACCACCACCACAGCAGATTATACCACACCACACCACACCACACCACACCACAGCAGATTATACCACACCACACCACACCACACCACACCACACCACACCACAGCAGATTATACCACACCACACCACACCACACCACAGCACAGCAGATTATACCACACCACACCACACCACACCACAGCACACCACAGCACAGCAGATTATACCACACCACACCACACCACCACCACAGCAGATTATACCACACCACACCACACCACACCACACCACACCACAGCAGATTATACCACACCACACCACACCACACCACAGCGTACCTGTAGATGGAAGAGTCTGTGTCTTCCACTGGGAAGCGGATCCATTGCTGGGAGCAGATGACAGTGCTAGCGGGACAGACCTCCAGGTGCTTGGCTAGCCTGTGGCGGTGCATGGTGAAGGGACAGCCGTAGTCAACGTTGAGGCAGGGGACCATCTCATTGGGACATAGTAACTGGTGCTCCTCCTCCTTACACTTATGGAAGGCAGCGCCGCAATGGAGATGACACTTAATGACCACACAGGAGACAGAGGTGTTCACGGGGGCTTGGCAGTGGAGGCTGTAACACCTCTCACAGTGCTGATGAAGCCCCTCTGGGGACATACTGCCTTTCACCTACAGAGGGAGAGAGAGGAATACTGTTTTTTTGGCGTTTTTGATTGTCATGTTGAATATCCTACCGTTTGGGGTTGGTGGACTTTGTAGTTTGATGATTAACTGTGTAGTTTGACACCGAGATCTCATCAAATACACTCACCATATCGACAAATATTATTAGTTCAGAAGAATTTCACCATCTCAAAAAGTAAACCAATGAAAATAGATCAATGGGAACGTATACTTGGAACCTAAAGGCAGAGACCACAGGAGGCTGGTGGCATCTTAATTGGGGAGGATGGACACGTGGTAATGGGAAGAGCGGAATGGGTGGAAAGGTATAAACAACATCATGGTTTCCATGGTTTCCATGTGTTTGATGCCATTCCATTTGCTCCGTTCCAGCCATTTTTAAGAGCCGTCCTCCCCTCAGCAGCCCCCACTGACAGAGACAATAACAAGTATTACATTGTATATCCTCCACAACAAACAGAAAGTTGCAAACTCTTATTTAAGGTTATGGGCATGATTTTCACATCTCCTGAATTAATTATATTATTCTGTCCAAATCTCTTGTACTTGACCACTTTAAAACAGTGTTCATCTCACTCTTGCTCATAGAAACAAACACACATGTTCTTAGTATAGTAGTGCAGCAAAGTACCAAAATATTGCCCGGTAATATTTCATATCAAAATGCAACAGAAAAATAAGCATAATATCCCTACTCACCCTCTGTGCCTCTTTGTGTCCCTCTGTCTCTGTCAGTCGGGGTTATGTTTGTAAGCACTTCTGACTACTGTCCTACCTTTCTGATCAGCTTCTGCAGTGTGTCTATGCGTTATAAATAGCCAGACAGAGGGGTTGACAGGCCAGTGTGACAGAGCACTGGTACTAAGCCTTTGACAGACAAGGTCAAGTTACTGGCTCCAATACCACTAGACTAGTGTCTATGGAGTGTTAATCCACCAATAGTCAATCAATAATCTATAGTCTGTTGAATGGCCTGTTTTAAGCCGTGATGACTTCAGATTAAGTAATGATCAAATACAGTAATGCAATAAATCAGATAACATTCATTCTCTGTATCAACTTTGAAGTGGCCTTGTATTGTGTTCTTGTTTCTTTGTGGAAAATGTATTTTTGTTTGAGGTCACATGTAGTTATACTGTACTTACTAAATGGACTTATCTCCTCCAGCAGTATACCAGCAGATGTCACTAGTGGTGTTTGAATTAGTTTGAACAAGCTATAAAATCCACTAGATGTAGTCAGATTCAAACCAAAGCATTTCAACATCACGTCTTTGCGTGGACTTTTTAACACTGAGAAAGAGAATGCCAGCTGCAGACTAAAGCGGTCATTACCAAATCAGTGTTAAGTCATGTGAAATATATTAAATATATATTGAGAATCTCAATAATTGGAGACAACATGAGCCCCTCTGTAAATGAGGACGGTATTACTTCCTTGCATTATATACTGTCAAAGTATTTTTAAGATAAGGTTTTAATTCATTGAAAGATAATACAGTGGGGCAAAAAAGTATTTAGTCAGCCACCAATTGTGCAAGTTCTCCCACTTAAAAAGATGAGAGAGGCCTGTAATTTTCATCATAGGTACACTTCAACTATGACAGACAAAATGAGAAATAAAAATCCAGAAAATCACATTGTAGGATTTTTTATGAATTTATTTGCAAATTATGGTGGAAAATAAGTATTTGATCACCTACAAACAAGCAAGATTTCTGTCTCTCACAGACCTGTAACTTCTTCTTTAAGAGGCTCCTCTGTCCTCCACTTGTTACCTGTATTAATGGCACCTGTTTGAACTTGTTATCAGTATAAAAGACACCTGTCCACAACCTCAAACAGTCACACTCCAAACTCCACTATGGCCAAGACGAAAGAGCTGTCAAAGGACACCAGAAACAAAATTGTAGACCTGCACCAGGCTGGGAAGACTGAATCTGTAATAGGTAAGCAGCTTGGTTTGAAGAAATTAATTGTGGGAGCAATTATTAGGAAATGGAAGACATACAAGACCACTGATAATCTCCCTCGATCTGGGGCTCCACGCAAGATCTCACCCCATGGGGTCAAAATTATCACAAGAACGGTGAGCAAAAATCCCAGAACCACATGGGGGGACCTAGTGAATGACCTGCAGAGAGCTGGGACCAAAGTAACAAAGCCTACCATCAGTAACACACTACGCCGCCAGGCACTCAAATCCTGCAGTGCCAGACGTGTCCCCCTGCTTAAGCCAGTACATGTCCAGGCCCGTCTGAAGTTTGCTAGAGAGCATTTGGATGATCCAGAAGAAGATTGGGAGAATGTCATATGGTCAGATGAAACCAAAATATAACTATTTTGGTAAAAACTCAACTCGTCGTGTTTGGAGGACAAAGAATGCTGAGTTGCATCCAAAGAACACCATACCTACTGTGAAGCATGGGGGTGGAAACATCATGCATTGGGGCTGTTTTTCTGCAAAGGGACCAGGACGACTGATCCGTGTAAAGGAAAGAATGAATGGGGCCATGTATCGTGAGATTTTGAGTGAAAACCTCCTTCCATCAGCAAGGACATTGAAGATGAAACGTGGCTGGGTCTTTCAGCATGACAATGATCCCAAACACACCGCTTGGGCAACGAAGGAGTGGCTTCGTAAGAAGCATTTCAAGGTCCTGGAGTGGCCTAGCCAGTCTCCAAATCTCAACCCCATAGAAAATCTTTGGAGGGAGTTGAAAGTCCGTGTTGCCCAGCAACAGACCCAAAACATCACTGCTCTAGAGGAGATCTGCATGGAGGAATGGGCCAAAATACCAGCAACAGTGTGTGAAAACCTTGTGAAGACTTACAGAAAACGTTTGACCTCTGTCATTGCCAACAAAGGGTATATAACAAAGTATTGAGATAAACTTTTGTTATTGACCAAATACTTATTTTCCACCATAATTTGAAAATAAATTCATAAAAAATCCTACAATGTGATTTTCTGGATTTTTCTTTCTCATTTTGTCTGTCATAGTTGAAGTGTACCTATGATGAAAATTACAGGCCTCTCTCATCTTTTTAAGTGGGAGAACTTGCACAATTGGTGGCTGACTAAATACTTTTTTGCCCCACTGTAATAATACTATACCATCAGTAGGGTAGTCACTAATATAATAATAATATACCATCAGCAGGGTAGTCACTAATATAATAATAATATACCATCAGTAGGGTAGTCACTAATATAATAATATACCATCAGTAGGGTAGTCACTAATATAATAATATACCATCAGTAGGGTAGTCACTAATATAATAATATACCATCAGTAGGGTAGTCACTAATATAATAATATACCATCAGTAGGGTAGTCACTAATATAATAATATACCATCAGTAGGGTAGTCACTAATATAATAATAATATACCATCAGTAGGGTAGTCACTAATATAATAATAATATATCATCAGTAGGGTAGTTACTAATATAATAATATACCATCAGTAGGGTAGTTACTAATATAATAATATACCATCAGTAGGGTAGTCACTAATATAATAATAATATACCATCAGTAGGGTAGTCACTAATATAATAATATACCATCAGTAGGGTAGTCACTAATATAATAATAATATACCATCAGTAGGGTAGTCACTAATATAATAATATACCATCAGTAGGGTAGTCACTAATATAATAATATACCATCAGTAGGGTAGTCACTAATATAATAATAATATACCATCAGTAAGGTAGTCACTAATATAATAATATAACATCAGTAGGGTAGTCACTAATATAATAATATACCATCAGTAGGGTAGTCACTAATATAAAAATATAACATCAGTAGGGTAGTCACTAATATAATAATATACCATCAGTAGGGTAGTCACTAATATAATAATAATATACCATCAGTAGGGTAGTCACTAATATAATAATATACCATCAGTAGGGTAGTCACTAATATAATAATAATATACCATCAGTAGGGTAGTCACTAATATAATAATAATATACCATCAGTAAGGTAGTCACTAATATAATAATATAACATCAGTAGGGTAGTCACTAATATAATAATATACCATCAGTAGGGTAGTCACTAATATAAAAATATAACATCAGTAGGGTAGTCACTAATATAATAATATACCATCAGTAGGGTAGTCACTAATATAATAATATACCATCAGTAGGGTAGTCACTAATATAATAATAATATACCATCAGTAGGGTAGTCACTAATATAATAATATACCATCAGTAGGGTAGTCACTAATATAATAATATAACATCAGTAGGGTAGTCACTAATATAATAATATACCATCAGTAGGCTAGTCACTAATATAATAATATAACATCAGTAGGGTAGTCACTAATATAATAATATACCATCAGTAGGCTAGTCACTAATATAATAATATACCATCAGTAGGGTAGTTACTAATATAATAATATACCATCAGTAGGGTAGTCACTAATATAATAATATACCATCAGTAGGGTAGTCACTAATATAATAATATACCATCAGTAGGGTAGTCACTAATATAAAAATAATATACCATCAGTAGGGTAGTCACTAATATAATAATATACCATCAGTAGGGTAGTCACTAATATAATAATATAACATCTGTAGGGTAGTCACTAATATAATAATATACCATCAGTAGGGTAGTCACTAATATAATAATATACCATCAGTAGGGTAGTCACTAATATAATAACATAACATCAGTAGGGTAGTCACTAATATAATAATATACCATCAGTAGGGTAGTCACTAATATAATAATATACCATCAGTAGGGTAGTCACTAATATAATAATATACCATCAGTAGGGTAGTCACTAATATAATAATATACCATCAGTAGGGTAGTCACTAATATAATAATAATATACCATCAGTAGGGTAGTCATTAATATAATAATATACCATCAGTAGGGTAGTCACTAATATAATAATATACCATCAGTAGGGTAGTCACTAATATAATAATACTATACCATCAGTAGGGTAGTCACTAATATAATAATATACAATCAGTAGGGTAGTCACTAATATAATAATATACCATCAGTAGGGTAGTTACTAATATAATAATATACCATCAGTAGGGTAGTCACTAATATAATAATATAACATCAGTAGGGTAGTCACTAATATAATAATATAACATCAGTAGGGTAGTCACTAATATAATAATATACCATCAGTAGGGAAGTCACTAATATAATAATATAACATCAGTAGGGTAGTCACTAATATAATAATATACCATCAGTAGGGTAGTCACTAATATAATAATATACCATCAGTAGGGTAGTTACTAATATAATAATATACGATCAGTAGGGTAGTCACTAATATAATAATATAACATCAGTAGGGTAGTCACTAATATAATAATATACCATCAGTAGGGTAGTCACTAATATAATAATATAACATCAGTAGGGTAGTCACTAATATAATAATATACCATCAGTAGGGTAGTCACTAATATAATAATATACCATCAGTAGGGTAGTCACTAATATAATAATATACCATCAGTAGGGTAGTCACTAATATAATAATATACGATCAGTAGGGTAGTTACTAATATAATAATATACGATCAGTAGGGTAGTCACTAATATAATAATATAACATCAGTAGGGTAGTCACTAATATAATAATATACCATCAGTAGGGTAGTCACTAATATAATAATATAACATCAGTAGGGTAGTCACTAATATAATAATATACCATCAGTAGGGTAGTCACTAATATAATAATATACCATCAGTAGGGTAGTCACTAATATAATAATATACCATCAGTAGGGAAGTCACTAATATAATAATATACCATCAGTAGGGTAGTCACTAATATAATAATAAACCATCAGTAGGGTAGTCACTAATATAAAAATATACCATCAGTAGGGTAGTCACTAATATAATAATAATATACCATCAGTAGGGTAGTCACTAATATAAAAATAGACCATCAGTAGGGTAGTCACTAATATAATAATATACCATCAGTAGGGTAGTCACTAATATAATAATAATATACCATCAGTAGGGTAGTCACTAATATAATAATATAACATCAGTAGGGTAGTCACTAATATAAAAATATAACATCAGTAGGGTAGTTACTAATATAATAATATACCATCAGTAGGGTAGTCACTAATATAAAAATATAACATCAGTAGGGTAGTTACTAATATAATAATATACCATCAGTAGGGTAGTCACTAATATAAAAATAATATACCATCAGTAGGGTAGTCACTAATATAATAATATAACATCAGTAGGGTAGTCACTAATATAATAATATACCATCAGTAGGGTAGTCACTAATATAATAATATACCATCAGTAGGGTAGTCACTAATATAATAATAATATACCATCAGTAGGGTAGTCACTAATATAATAATATAACATCAGTAGGGTAGTCACTAATATAATAATATACCATCAGTAGGGTAGTCACTAATATAATAATATACCATCAGTAGGGTAGTTACTAATATAATAATATACCATCAGTAGGGTAGTCACTAATATAATAATATACCATCAGTAGGATAGTCACTAATATAATAATATTCCATCAGTAGGGTAGTCACTAATATAAAAATAATATACCATCAGTAGGGTAGTCACTAATATAATAATATACCATCAGTAGGGTAGTCACTAATATAATAATATAACATCAGTAGGGTAGTCACAAATATAATAATATACCATCAGTAGGGTAGTCACTAATATAATAATAATATACCATCAGTAGGGTAGTCACTAATATAATAATATAACATCAGTAGGGTAGTCACTAATATAAAAATATAACATCAGTAGGGTAGTCACTAATATAATAATATACCATCAGTAGGGTAGTCACTAATATAATAATAATATACCATCAGTAGGGTAGTCACTAATATAAAAATAGACCATCAGTAGGGTAGTCACTAATATAATAATATACCATCAGTAGGGTAGTCACTAATATAATAATAATATACCATCAGTAGGGTAGTCACTAATATAATAATATAACATCAGTAGGGTAGTCACTAATATAAAAATATAACATCAGTAGGGTAGTTACTAATATAATAATATACCATCAGTAGGGTAGTCACTAATATAAAAATATAACATCAGTAGGGTAGTTACTAATATAATAATATACCATCAGTAGGGTAGTCACTAATATAAAAATAATATACCATCAGTAGGGTAGTCACTAATATAATAATATAACATCAGTAGGGTAGTCACTAATATAATAATATACCATCAGTAGGGTAGTCACTAATATAATAATATACCATCAGTAGGGTAGTCACTAATATAATAATAATATACCATCAGTAGGGTAGTCACTAATATAATAATATACCATCAGTAGGGTAGTCACTAATATAATAATATAACATCAGTAGGGTAGTCACTAATATAATAATATACCATCAGTAGGGTAGTCACTAATATAATAATATACCATCAGTAGGGTAGTTACTAATATAATAATATACCATCAGTAGGGTAGTCACTAATATAATAATATACCATCAGTAGGGTAGTCACTAATATAATAATATACCATCAGTAGGGTAGTCACTAATATAAACATAATATACCATCAGTAGGGTAGTCACTAATATAATAATATACCATCAGTAGGGTAGTCACTAATATAATTATATAACATCAGTAGGGTAGTTACTAATATAATAATATACCATCAGTAGGGTAGTTACTAATATAATAATATACCATCAGTAGGGTAGTTACTAATATAATAATATACCATCAGTAGGGTAGTCACTAATATAATAATATACCATCAGTAGGGTAGTCACTAATATAATAATATACCATCAGTAGGGTAGTCACTAATATAAAAATAATATACCATCAGTAGGGTAATCACTAATATAATAATATAGCATCAGTAGGGTAGTCACTAATATAATAATATACCATCAGTAGGGTAGATACTAATATAATAATATACCATCAGTAGGGTAGTCACAAATATAATAATATACCATCAGTAGGGTAGTCACTAATATAATAATAATATACCATCAGTAGGGTAGTCACTAATATAATAATATAACATCAGTAGGGTAGTCACTAATATAATAATATAACATCAGTAGGGTAGTTACTAATATAATAATATACCATCAGTAGGGTAGTCACTAATATAATAATATACCATCAGTAGGGTAGTCACTAATATAATAATAATATACCATCAGTAGGGTAGTCACTAATATAATAATATACCATCAGTAGGGTAGTTACTAATATAATAATAATATACCATCAGTAAGGTAGTCAGTAATATAATAATATAACATCAGTAGGGTAGTCACTAATATAATAATATACCATTAGTAGGGTAGTTACTAATATAATAATAATATACCATCAGTAAGGTAGTCAGTAATATAATAATATACCATCAGTAGGGTAGTTACTAATATAATAATATACCATCAGTAGGGTAGTCACTAATATAATAATATAACATCAGTAGGGTAGTCACTAATATAATAATAATATACCATCAGTAGGGTAGTCACTAATATAATAATAATAATATACCATCAGTAGGGTAGTCACTAATATAATAATAATATACCATCAGTAGGGTAGTCACTAATATAAAAATAGACCATCAGTAGGGTAGTCACTAATATAATAATATAACATCAGTAGGGTAGTCACTAATATAATAATAATATACCATCAGTAGGGTAGTCACTAATATAATAATAATATACCATCAGTAGGGTAGTCACTAATATAATAATAATATACCATCAGTAGGGTAGTCACTAATATAATAATAAAATACCATCAGTAGGGTAGTCACTAATATAATAATAATATACCATCAGTAGGGTAGTCACTAATATAATAATAATATACCATCAGTAGGGTAGTCACTAATATAATAATAATATACCATCAGTAGGGTAGTCACTAATATAATAATAATATACCATCAGTAGGGTAGTCACTAATATAATAATAATATACCATCAGTAGGGTAGTCACTAATATAATAATAATATACCATCAGTAGGGTAGTCACTAATATAATAATATACCATCAGTAGGGTAGTCACTAATATAATAATATACCATCAGTAGGGTAGTCACTAATATAATAATATACCATCAGCAGGGTAGTCACTAATATAATAATATACCATCAGTAGGGTAGTCACTAATATAATAATATACCATCAGTAGGGTAGTCACTAATATAATAATAATATACCATCAGTAGGGTAGTCACTAATATAATAATATACCATCAGTAGGGTAGTCACTAATATAATAATATACCATCAGTAGGGTAGTCACTAATATAATAATATACCATCAGTAGGGTAGTCACTAATATAATAATATACCGTCAGTAGGGTAGTCACTAATATAATAATATACCATCAGTAGGGTAGTCACTAATATAATAATATAACATCAGTAGGGTAGTCACTAATATAATAATATACCATCAGTAGGGTAGTCACTAATATAATAATATAACATCAGTAGGGTAGTCACTAATATAATAATATACCATCAGTAGGGTAGTCACTAATATAATAATAATATACCATCAGCAGGGTAGTCACTAATATAATAATATACCATCAGTAGGGTAGTTACTAATATAATAATATACCATCAGTAGGGTAGTCACTAATATAATAATATAACATCAGTAGGGTAGTCACTAATATAATAATATACCATCAGTAGGGTAGTCACTAATATAATAATATACCATCAGTAGGGTAGTCACTAATATAATAATATACCATCAGTAGGGTAGTCACTAATATAATAATATAACATCAGTAGGGTAGTCACTAATATAATAATATACCATCAGTAGGGTAGTTACTAATATAATAATATACCATCAGTAGGGTAGTCACTAATATAATAATATACCATCAGTAGGGTAGTCACTAATATAATAATATAACATCAGTAGGGTAGTCACTAATATAATAATATACCATCAGTAGGGTAGTCACTAATATAATAATATACCATCAGTAGGGTAGTCTCTAATATAATAATATAACATCAGTAGGGTTGTCACTAATATAATAATATACCATCAGTAGGGTAGTCACTAATATAATAATATACCATCAGTAGGGTAGTCACTAATATAATAATATAACATCAGTAGGGTAGTCACTAATATAATAATATACCATCAGTAGGGTAGTCACTAATATAATAATATAACATCAGTAGGGTAGTCACTAATATAATAATATACCATCAGTAGGGTAGTCACTAATATAATAATAATATACCATCAGTAGGGTAGTCACTAATATAATAATAATATACCATCAGTAGGGTAGTCACTAATATAATAATAATATACCATCAGTAGGGTAGTCACTAATATAATAATAATATACCATCAGTAGGGTAGTCACTAATATAATAATAATATACCATCAGTAGGGTAGTCACTAATATAATAATAATATACCATCAGTAGGGTAGTCACTAATATAATAATAATATACCATCAGTAGGGTAGTCACTAATATAATAATAATATACCATCAGTAGGGTAGTCACTAATATAATAATAATATACCATCAGTAGGGTAGTCACTAATATAATAATATACCATCAGTAGGGTAGTCACTAATATAATAATATACCATCAGCAGGGTAGTCACTAATATAATAATATACCATCAGTAGGGTAGTCACTAATATAATAATATACCATCAGTAGGGTAGTCACTAATATAATAATAATATACCATCAGTAGGGTAGTCACTAATATAATAATATACCATCAGTAGGGTAGTCACTAATATAATAATAATATACCATCAGTAGGGTAGTCACTAATATAATAATATACCATCAGTAGGGTAGTCACTAATATAATAATATAACATCAGTAGGGTAGTCACTAATATAATAATATACCATCAGTAGGGTAGTCACTAATATAATAATAATATACCATCAGCAGGGTAGTCACTAATATAATAATATACCATCAGTAGGGTAGTTACTAATATAATAATATACCATCAGTAGGGTAGTCACTAATATAATAATATAACATCAGTAGGGTAGTCACTAATATAATAATATACCATCAGTAGGGTAGTCACTAATATAATAATATACCATCAGTAGGGTAGTCACTAATATAATAATATACCATCAGTAGGGTAGTCACTAATATAATAATATAACATCAGTAGGGTAGTCACTAATATAATAATATACCATCAGTAGGGTAGTTACTAATATAATAATATACCATCAGTAGGGTAGTCACTAATATAATAATATAACATCAGTAGGGTAGTCACTAATATAATAATATACCATCAGTAGGGTAGTCACTAATATAATAATATACCATCAGTAGGGTAGTCTCTAATATAATAATATAACATCAGTAGGGTTGTCTCTAATATAATAATATAACATCAGTAGGGTTGTCACTAATATAATAATATACCATCAGTAGGGTAGTCACTAATATAATAATATACCATCAGTAGGGTAGTCACTAATATAATAATATAACATCAGTAGGGTAGTCACTAATATAATAATATAACATCAGTAGGGTAGTCACTAATATAATAATATACCATCAGTAGGGTAGTCACTAATATAATAATATACCATCAGTAGGGTAGTCACTAATATAATAATATAACATCAGTAGGGTAGTCACTAATATAATAATATACCATCAGTAGGGTAGTCACTAATATAATAATATACCATCAGTAGGGTAGTCACTAATATAATAATATACCATCAGTAGGGTAGTCTCTAATATAATAATATAACATCAGTAGGGTTGTCACTAATATAATAATATACCATCAGTAGGGTAGTCACTAATATAATAATATACCATCAGTAGGGTAGTCACTAATATAATAATATAACATCAGTAGGGTAGTCACTAATATAATAATATAACATCAGTAGGGTAGTCACTAATATAATAATATACCATCAGTAGGGTAGTCACTAATATAATAATATACCATCAGTAGGGTAGTCACTAATATAATAATATAACATCAGTAGGGTAGTCACTAATATAATAATATACCATCAGTAGGGTAGTCACTAATATAATAATATAACATCAGTAGGGTAGTCACTAATATAATAATATACCATCAGTAGGGTAGTCACTAATATAATAATATACCATCAGTAGGGTAGTTACTAATATAATAATATACCATCAGTAGGGTAGTCACTAATATAATAATATAACATCAGTAGGGTAGTTACTAATATAATAATATACCATCAGTAGGGTAGTTACTAATATAATAATATACCATCAGTAGGGTAGTCACTAATATAATAATAATATACCATCAGTAGGGTAGTCACTAATATAATAATAATATACCATCAGTAGGGTAGTCACTAATATAATAATATACCATCAGTAGGGTAGTCACTAATATAATAATATACCATCAGTAGGGTAGTCACTAATATAATAATATACCATCAGTAGGGTAGTTACTAATATAATAATATACCATCAGTAGGGTAGTCACTAATATAATAATAATATACCATCAGTAGGGTAGTCACTAATATAATAATAATATACCATCAGTAGGGTAGTCACTAATATAATAATATACCATCAGTAGGGTAGTCACTAATATAATAATATACCATCAGTAGGGTAGTCACTAATATAATAATATACCATCAGTAGGGTAGTTACTAATATAATAATATACCATCAGTAGGGTAGTCTACCCAGCGCCATCTGAGCCGCCCGTCTGTCCCGAGCCGTCAGCCAGCCATTACCAGCCCGAGCCGTCCGTCAGCCATGACCAGCCCGAGCCGTCCGTCAGCCATGACCAGCCCGAGCCGTCAGCCAGCCATGACCAGCCCGAGCCGTCCGTCAGCCATGACCAGCCCGAGCCGTCCGTCAGCCATGACCAGCCCGAGCCGTCCGTCAGCCATGACCAGCCCGAGCCGTCCGCCAGCCATGACCAGCCCGAGCCGTCCGCCAGCCATGACCAGCCCGAGCCGTCCGCCAGCCATGACCAGCCCGAGCCGTCCGCCAGCCATGACCAGCCCGAGCCGTCCGCCAGCCATGACCAGCCCGAGCCGTCCGCCAGCCATGACCAGCCCGAGCCGTCCGCCAGCCATGACCAGCCCGAGCCGTCCGCCAGCCATGACCAGCCCGAGCCGTCAGCCAGCCATGACCAGCCAGAGCCGTCAGCCAGCCATGACCAGCCAGAGTCGCCCGCCAGCCATGAGCAGCCAGAGTCGCCCGCCAGCCATGAGCAGCCAGAGTCGCCCGCCAGCCATGAGCAGCCAGAGTCGCCCGCCAGCCATGAGCAGCCAGAGTCGCCCGCCAGCCATGAGCAGCCAGAGTCGCCCGCCAGCCATGAGCAGCCAGAGTCGCCCGCCAGCCATGAGCAGCCAGAGTCGCCCGCCAGCCATGAGCAGCCAGAGTCGCCCGCCAGCCATGAGCAGCCAGAGTCGCCCGCCAGCCATGAGCAGCCAGAGTCGCCCGCCAGCCATGATCAGCCAGAGTCGCCCGCCAGCCATGAGCAGCCAGAGTCGCCCGCCAGCCATGAGCAGCCAGAGTCGCCCGCCAGCCATGAGCAGCCAGAGTCGCCCGCCAGCCATGATCAGCCAGAGTCGCCCGCCAGCCATGATCAGCCAGAGTCGCCCGCCAGCCATGATCAGCCAGAGTCGCCCGCCAGCCAGGATCAGACAGAGTCGCCCGCCAGCCAGGATTAGACAGAGTTGCCCGCCAGCCAGGATCAGCCAGAGTCGCCCGCCAGCCAGGATCAGCCAGAGTCGCCCGCCAGCCAGGATCGGCTGAATCCGCCATTCAGCCAGGATCTACCAGAGACACCGAAGCGGAAATCGACTATGGTGGAGTGGTGGCCACGTCCTGCACCCGAGCCGCCGCCATATTAAGGCCCACCCCGGATCCTCCCTTTCTGTGTCAGGTGTTGCGGCCGGAGTCCGCACCTTTTGGGGGGGGTACTGTCACGCCCTGGCCTTAGTATTCTTGGTTTTCTTTATTATTTTAGTTAGGTCAGGGTGTGACATGGGGTATGTTTGTGTTTTGGGTGATTATATGGTAAAGGGGGTGTTGGGTTTTGTGTGTGGTTTTGTGTTGAGTAAATATGTCTAGGTATGTCTATGGTTTAGTGAGGGTTTCTAGGTATGTCTATGGTTGCCTGAGTGGTTCTCAATCAGAGACAGATGTCTTTCATTTGTCTCTGATTGGGAGCCATATTTTAGGCAGCCATAGGCATCATGTTTTTGTTGGGTCATTGTCTAAGTCTGTGTCTAGGTCTGTGTCAAGGTTGCATGTTTTGCATTTAGTCGGTTATAGCTTCACGGTCATCGATTTGTTGTTTTGCTTCGTTGGTTCATCTTCTAAATAAAGAGAAGATGTATTTTTCACACGCTGCGCCTTGGTCCGCTTTCTCTCCCTTTGTCGATCGTGACAAGATGTTGTTGTTTTGTGTTTGAATAGAGCGTCAACAAGACCTTGGTTCAAATACTATTTGAAATCTTTCAAATACTTTAAGCGTTTGCTCTATCCTCAAGTTCCAGACTGGTGTGGGTTGCAGTTTACTGACTGACTATTCAATTGGTTTCATTGTGCCAAGAATGCTTAATCAAGCCCAGCTAACTTATTTTAAATTATTTCAAATAGTACTTGAACCGAGGTCTGGCACAAATTGCCTCTCAATATTTACTAGCAGTATCCTAGGTAATGAGTGGGATGATCAGAGTCCATTTGAACTGGGAATAGGTATTTTCTCAATATGAACAGACTGGATTTTTGCATTGGAAAACATAATCCTCAATTGTTTAATGATCAATTATGTCTTTCACCAGAGTTAGAACACATGTTCAACCTGGCAGCTGAGGAAGACCTGGCAGTTGAGAAAGACCTGGCAGCTGAGGAAGACCTGGCAGCTGAGGAAGACCTGGCAGCTGAGGAAGACCTGGCAGCTGAGGAAGACCTGGCAGCTGAGGAAGACATGGCAGCTGAGAAAGACCTGGCAGCTGAGGAAGACCTGGCAGCTGAGGAAGACCTGGCAGCTGAGGAAGACCTGGCAGCTGAGGAAGACCTGGCAGCTGAGAAAGACCTGACAGCTGAGGAAGACCTGGCAGATGAGGAAGACCTGGCAGCTGAGAAAGACCTGACAGCTGAGAAAGACCTGGCAGCTGAGGAAGACCTGGCAGCTGAGGAAGACCTGGCAGCTGAGAAAGACCTGGCAGCTGAGGAAGACCTGGCAGCTGAGGAAGACCTGGCAGCTGAGGAAGACCTGGCAGCTGAGGAAGACCTGGCAGCTGAGGAAGACATGGCAGCTGAGAAAGACCTGGCAGCTGAGAAAGACCTGGCAGCTGAGAAAGACCTGGCAGCTGAGAAAGACCTGACAGCTGAGAAAGACCTGACAGCTGAGAAAGACCTGACAGCTGAGAAAGACCTGACAGCTGAGAAAGACCTGACAGCTGAGAAAGACCTGACAGCTGAGAAAGACGTTCATTCATAGCTACAGTGCATCTCTTTGTCCATTCATACTGGATGTTGCTCTAGACTAGAGTCTAGACAGTTACAGGACACCATCATCTATAGCTGATTGTTCAAATGGAACCTTTTCCATGTCCATGTTGAAACTGTCCCTCTATATCCTACATCCTTGACCTGTCCAGTGGCTGCTGGAAATGTGTTCACCACTCCAGTATACTAGGGTTGTATGAGTTTATAAGGATGCTCTAGGCCTCCTGAGTGACACAGTGGTCTAAGGCACAGCATCGCAGTGCTAGAGGCGTCACTACACCGCAGTGCTAGAGGCGTCACTACAGACCCAGGTTCGATCCCGGGCTGTGTCGCAGCCGTCCGTGACCGGGAGAACCATGAGGGGGCGCACAATTGGCCCAGCGTCGTCAGAGTTAGGGGAGGGTTTGGCTGGCATGCCCTTGTCCCATCTCACTCTAGCGACTCCTTGTGGCAGCTGGGCGCACGCTGACTTCAGTAGCTGTAGTTGTACAGTGTTTCCTCCGACACATTAGTGCTCTCCATCTTCGCCTCTCCTGAGTTCGTACGGGAGTTGCGGCATTGGGACAAGACTGTAACTACCAATTGGGGAGAAAAAGAGGTAAAAGTACACACACAAAAAAAAATGCTCTTCAGTTTGTGATTATTGTAGCAGCCCTGGTAAACCCTCCAGCTGCACCTGACAGAGCCATCCCTGCACCTGACAGAGCCAACCCTGCACCTGACAGAGCCAACCCTGCACCTGACAGAGCCAACCCTGCACCTGACAGAGCCAACCCTGCACCTGACAGAGTTAACCCTGCACCTGACAGAGCCAACCCTGCACCTGACAGAGCCAACCCTGCACCTGACAGAGCCAACCCTGCACCTGACAGAGTTAACCCTGCACCTGACAGAGTTAACCCTGCACCTGACAGAGCCAACCCTGCACCTGACAGAGCCAACCCTGCACCTGACAGAGCCAACCCTGCACCTGACAGAGCCAACCCTGCACCTGACAGAGTTAACCCTGCACCTGACAGAGCCAACCCTGCACCTGACAGAGCCAACCCTGCACCTGACAGAGCCAACCCTGCACCTGACAGAGCCAACCCGGCACCTGACAGAGTTAACCCTGCACCTGACAGAGCCAACCCGGCACCTGACAGAGTTAACCCTGCACCTGACAGAGCCAACCCTGCACCTGACAGAGCCAACCCTGCACCTGACAGAGCCAACCCTGCACCTGACAGAGCCAACCCTGCACCTGACAGAGCCAACCCTGCACCTGACAGAGCCAACCCTGCACCTGACAGAGCCAACCCTGCACCTGACAGAGTTAACCCTGCACCTGACAGAGTTAACCCTGCACCTGACAGAGCCAACCCTGCACCTGACAGAGCCAACCCTGCACCTGACAGAGCCAACCCTGCACCTGACAGAGTTAACCCTGCACCTGACAGAGCCAACCCTGCACCTGACAGAGTTAACCCTGCACCTGACAGAGCCAACCCTGCACCTGACAGAGCCAACCCTGCACCTGACAGAGTTAACCCTGCACCTGACAGAGCCAACCCTGCACCTGACAGAGCCAACCCGGCACCTGACAGAGTTAACCCTGCACCTGACAGAGCCAACCCGGCACCTGACAGAGTTAACCCTGCACCTGACAGAGCCAACCCTGCACCTGACAGAGCCAACCCTGCACCTGACAGAGCCAACCCTGCACCTGACAGAGCCAACCCTGCACCTGACAGAGCCAACCCTGCACCTGACAGAGTTAACCCTGCACCTGGTAAACTAAAACGTTAATAGCAGCAAACCCATGGTTGAATTAGTACATGATATGACCATGGTTTTATGTTGCAAAGGTTTTGGGTGAGCAGGTATATTGAATAGAGAATTAAAATGATCAAAGGTTTTGGTTGGATGGTTTGTATTACAGTCCAGAGAGCCATAGAGATGACTGTCTATATGCTTCTGGTAGGTCTAGTCAGTCACAGTAGGAAGCATATAATCTGCAGCACACACCTTCCCTCTAGGCTCCACGTCCCTCTCACCTCTACAGAGAAATCCTGTAACGGCTTGTTAAAATGGAGCTGATGAGGGAGAAAATATGCTGTTGCCTGCATGCAGATGTTTATGGACGTCTTCGTTTATCAGGCAACATGCAGATGTTTATGGACGTCTTCGTTTATCAGGCAACATGCAGAGGTTTATGGACGTCTTCATTTATCAGACAACATGCAGAGGTTTATGGACGTCTTCATTTATCAGGCAACATGCAGAGGTTTATGGACGTCTTCATTTAGCAGGCAACATGCAGAGGTTTATGGACGTCTTCATTTATCAGGCAACATGCAGAGGTTTATGGACGTCTTCATTTATCAGGCAACATGCAGAGGTTTATGGACGTCTTCATTTATCAGGCAACATGCAGAGGTTTATGGACGTCTTCATTTAGCAGGCAACATGCAGAGGTTTATGGACGTCTTCATTTAGCAGGCAACATGCAGAGGTTTATGGACGTCTTCATTTATCAGGCAACATGCAGAGGTTTATGGACGTCTTCATTTAGCAGGCAACATGCAGAGGTTTATGGACGTCTTCATTTAGCAGGCAACATGCAGAGGTTTATGGACGTCTTCATTTAGCAGGCAACATGCAGATGTTTATGGACGTCTTCATTTATCAGGCAACATGCAGAGGTTTATGGACGTCTTCATTTATCAGGCAACATGCAGAGGTTTATGGACGTCTTCATTTATCAGGCAACATGCAGATGTTAGTGGACGTCTTCATTTATCAGGCAACATGCAGATGTTTATGGACGTCTTCATTTATCAGGCAACATGCAGAGGTTTATGGACGTCTTCATTTATCAGGCAACATGCAGATGTTTATGGACGTCTTCATTTAGCAGGCAACATGCAGAGGTTTATGGACGTCTTCATTTATCAGGCAACATGCAGAGGTTTATGGACGTCTTCATTTATCAGGCAACATGCAGAGGTTTATGGACGTCTTCATTTAGCAGGCAACATGCAGAGGTTTATGGACGTCTTCATTTATCAGGCAACATGCAGAGGTTTATGGACGTCTTCATTTATCAGGCAACATGCAGATGTTTATGGACGTCTTCATTTAGCAGGCAACATGCAGAGGTTTATGGACGTCTTCATTTATCAGGCAACATGCAGAGGTTTATGGACGTCTTCATTTAGCAGGCAACATGCAGAGGTTTATGGACGTCTTCATTTATCAGGCAACATGCAGAGGTTTATGGACGTCTTCATTTATCAGGCAACATGCAGAGGTTTATGGACGTCTTCATTTATCAGGCAACATGCAGAGGTTTATGGACGTCTTCATTTAGCAGGCAACATGCAGAGGTTTATGGACGTCTTCATTTATCAGGCAACATGCAGAGGTTTATGGACGTCTTCATTTATCAGGCAACATGCAGATGTTTATGGACGTCTTCATTTATCAGGCAACATGCAGAGGTTTATGGACGTCTTCATTTATCAGGCAACATGCAGAGGTTTATGGACGTCTTCATTTAGCAGGCAACATGCAGAGGTTTATGGACGTCTTCATTTAGCAGGCAACATGCAGAGGTTTATGGACGTCTTCATTTAGCAGGCAACATGCAGAGGTTTATGGACGTCTTCATTTATCAGGCAACATGCAGAGGTTTATGGACGTCTTCATTTATCAGGCAACATGCAGATGTTTATGGACGTCTTCATTTAGCAGGCAACATGCAGAGGTTTATGGACGTCTTCATTTAGCAGGCAACATGCAGAGGTTTATGGACGTCTTCATTTAGCAGGCAACATGCAGAGGTTTATGGACGTCTTCATTTAGCAGGCAACATGCAGAGGTTTATGGACGTCTTCATTTAGCAGGCAACATGCAGAGGTTTATGGACGTCTTCATTTATCAGGCAACATGCAGAGGTTTATGGACGTCTTCATTTAGCAGGCAACATGCAGAGGTTTATGGACGTCTTCATTTAGCAGGCAACATGCAGAGGTTTATGGACGTCTTCATTTAGCAGGCAACATGCAGAGGTTTATGGACGTCTTCATTTAGCAGGCAACATGCAGAGGTTTATGGACGTCTTCATTTATCAGGCAACATGCAGATGTTTATGGACGTCTTCATTTAGCAGGCAACATGCAGAGGTTTATGGACGTCTTCATTTATCAGGCAACATGCAGAGGTTTATGGACGTCTTCATTTAGCAGGCAACATGCAGAGGTTTATGGACGTCTTCATTTAGCAGGCAACATGCAGAGGTTTATGGACGTCTTCATTTATCAGGCAACATGCAGAGGTTTATGGACGTCTTCATTTAGCAGGCAACATGCAGAGGTTTATGGACGTCTTCATTTAGCAGGCAACATGCAGAGGTTTATGGACGTCTTCATTTAGCAGGCAACATGCAGAGGTTTATGGACGTCTTCATTTAGCAGGCAACATGCAGAGGTTTATGGACGTCTTCATTTATCAGGCAACATGCAGATGTTTATGGACGTCTTCATTTAGCAGGCAACATGCAGAGGTTTATGGACGTCTTCATTTATCAGGCAACATGCAGAGGTTTATGGACGTCTTCATTTAGCAGGCAACATGCAGAGGTTTATGGACGTCTACATTTAGCAGGCAACATGCAGAGGTTTATGGACGTCTTCATTTAGCAGGAAACATGCAGAGGTTTATGGACGTCTTCATTTAGCAGGCAACATGCAGAGGTTTATGGACGTCTTCATTTAGCAGGCAACATGCAGAGGTTTATGGACGTCTTCATTTACCTGGCAACATGCAGAGGTTTATGGACGTCTTCATTTACCTAGCAACATGCAGAGGTTTATGGACGTCTTCATTTATCAGGCAACATGCAGAGGTTTATGGACGTCTTCATTTAGCAGGCAACATGCAGAGGTTTATGGACTTGTGTGTTTACCTGGCAACATGCAGAGGTTTATGGACTTGTGTGTTTACCTGGCAACATTCAGAGGTTTATGGACGTCTTCATTTATCAGGCAACATGCAGAGGTTTATGGACGTCTTCATTTATCAGGCAACATGCAGAGGTTTATGGACGTCTTCATTTAGCAGGCAACATGCAGAGGTTTATGGACGTCTTCATTTAGCAGGCAACATGCAGAGGTTTATGGACGTCTTCATTTAGCAGGCAACATGCAGAGGTTTATGGACGTCTTCATTTATCAGGCAACATGCAGAGGTTTATGGACGTCTTCATTTATCAGGCAACATGCAGATGTTTATGGACGTCTTCATTTAGCAGGCAACATGCAGAGGTTTATGGACGTCTTCATTTAGCAGGCAACATGCAGAGGTTTATGGACGTCTTCATTTAGCAGGCAACATGCAGAGGTTTATGGACGTCTTCATTTAGCAGGCAACATGCAGAGGTTTATGGACGTCTTCATTTAGCAGGCAACATGCAGAGGTTTATGGACGTCTTCATTTATCAGGCAACATGCAGAGGTTTATGGACGTCTTCATTTAGCAGGCAACATGCAGAGGTTTATGGACGTCTTCATTTAGCAGGCAACATGCAGAGGTTTATGGACGTCTTCATTTAGCAGGCAACATGCAGAGGTTTATGGACGTCTTCATTTAGCAGGCAACATGCAGAGGTTTATGGACGTCTTCATTTATCAGGCAACATGCAGATGTTTATGGACGTCTTCATTTAGCAGGCAACATGCAGAGGTTTATGGACGTCTTCATTTATCAGGCAACATGCAGAGGTTTATGGACGTCTTCATTTAGCAGGCAACATGCAGAGGTTTATGGACGTCTTCATTTAGCAGGCAACATGCAGAGGTTTATGGACGTCTTCATTTATCAGGCAACATGCAGAGGTTTATGGACGTCTTCATTTAGCAGGCAACATGCAGAGGTTTATGGACGTCTTCATTTAGCAGGCAACATGCAGAGGTTTATGGACGTCTTCATTTAGCAGGCAACATGCAGAGGTTTATGGACGTCTTCATTTAGCAGGCAACATGCAGAGGTTTATGGACGTCTTCATTTATCAGGCAACATGCAGATGTTTATGGACGTCTTCATTTAGCAGGCAACATGCAGAGGTTTATGGACGTCTTCATTTATCAGGCAACATGCAGAGGTTTATGGACGTCTTCATTTAGCAGGCAACATGCAGAGGTTTATGGACGTCTACATTTAGCAGGCAACATGCAGAGGTTTATGGACGTCTTCATTTAGCAGGAAACATGCAGAGGTTTATGGACGTCTTCATTTAGCAGGCAACATGCAGAGGTTTATGGACGTCTTCATTTAGCAGGCAACATGCAGAGGTTTATGGACGTCTTCATTTACCTGGCAACATGCAGAGGTTTATGGACGTCTTCATTTACCTAGCAACATGCAGAGGTTTATGGACGTCTTCATTTATCAGGCAACATGCAGAGGTTTATGGACGTCTTCATTTAGCAGGCAACATGCAGAGGTTTATGGACTTGTGTGTTTACCTGGCAACATGCAGAGGTTTATGGACTTGTGTGTTTACCTGGCAACATTCAGAGGTTTATGGACGTCTTCATTTATCAGGCAACATGCAGATGTTTATGGACGTCTTCATTTAGCAGGCAACATGCAGAGGTTTATGGACGTCTTCATTTATCAGGCAACATGCAGAGGTTTATGGACGTCTTCATTTAGCAGGCAACATGCAGAGGTTTATGGACGTCTTCATTTAGCAGGCAACATGCAGAGGTTTATGGACGTCTTCATTTATCAGGCAACATGCAGAGGTTTATGGACGTCTTCATTTAGCAGGCAACATGCAGAGGTTTATGGACGTCTTCATTTATCAGGCAACATGCAGATGTTTATGGACGTCTTCATTTAGCAGGCAACATGCAGAGGTTTATGGACGTCTTCATTTATCAGGCAACATGCAGAGGTTTATGGACGTCTTCATTTAGCAGGCAACATGCAGAGGTTTATGGACGTCTTCATTTAGCAGGCAACATGCAGAGGTTTATGGACGTCTTCATTTAGCAGGCAACATGCAGAGGTTTATGGACGTCTTCATTTAGCAGGCAACATGCAGAGGTTTATGGACGTCTTCATTTAGCAGGCAACATGCAGAGGTTTATGGACGTCTTCATTTACCTGGCAACATGCAGAGGTTTATGGACGTCTTCATTTACCTAGCAACATGCAGAGGTTTATGGACGTCTTCATTTATCAGGCAACATGCAGAGGTTTATGGACGTCTTCATTTAGCAGGCAACATGCAGAGGTTTATGGACTTGTGTGTTTACCTGGCAACATGCAGAGGTTTATGGACTTGTGTGTTTACCTGGCAACATGCAGAGGTTTATGGACTTGTGTGTTTACCTGGCAACATGCAGAGGTTTATGGACGTCTTCATTTATCAGGCAACATGCAGAGGTTTATGGACGTCTTCATTTAGCAGGCAACATGCAGAGGTTTATGGACGTCTTCATTTATCTAGCAACATGCAGAGGTTTATGGACTTGTGTGTTTACCTGGCAACATGCAGAGGTTTATGGACTTGTGTGTTTACCTGGCAACATGCAGAGGTTTATGGACTTGTCTGTTTACCTGGCAACATGCAGAGGTTTATGGACTTGTGTGTTTACCTGGCAACATGCAGAGGTTTATGGACTTGTCTGTTTACCTGGCAACATGCAGAGGTTTATGGACTTGTGTGTTTACCTGGCAACATGCAGAGGTTTATGGACTTGTCTGTTTACCTGGCAACATGCAGAGGTTTATGGACTTGTGTGTTTACCTGGCAACATGCAGAGGTTTATGGACTTGTGTGTTTACCTGGCAACCGTTCTGCACGTAATCTACATTCCTTCTGCATTTTAATTTAAACAGGTAATTAAAACCACCTTGTACTGATGCCTTACAGCTATTACAACTTAATTAGTTTGGGGGGGTTTATAGGTTCTCTGAGGCAGAGAACTTTGTCTAATTCTGCCACATTGATACAGAAATACACTGAAGCGGGACAGAATCTGGAATATTGTGAATATTGGCATTTGACTGAACTTGTTTTTACAGTGGCTAATGTAGCTGAAAGGCATGCCTGTCGAGACACAGGAAGATTATGTGTCAGCATTGTGTTACGCGTCATATCAGGACAAACATTGAAAGTCTAGATGCTGAATCATGTGAAATTGCATGTCATAGTGTATTGTCTGGTGTTTTGCTGGCTTACTAGGGTTCAAAAACACAGTTCCACAATCAAACAGTAATTGATAGCACCACGGCAGAAAACACAATATGTGTATTCAGTGAAAATTGTCCCTATCTTTGAAATCACTAGCCAATACAATCTCCTCTTGTCTGTCCTGTCTGGTTTATAATACACTAGTTGAAATCATTAGCCAATACAATCTCCTCCTGTCTGTCCTGTCTGGTTTATAATACACTGGTTGAAATCACTAGCCAATACAATCTCCTCTTGTCCTGTCTGGTTTATAATACTTTAGTTGAAATCACTAGCCATTACAATCTCCTCCTGTCCTGTCTGGTTTATAATACTTTAGTTGAAATCACTAGCCATTACAATCTCCTCCTGTCCTGTCTGGTTTATAATACTTTAGTTGAAATCACTAGCCATTACAATCTCCTCCTGTCCTGTCTGGTTTATAATACTTTAGTTGAAATCACTAGCCATTACAATCTCCTCCTGTCCTGTCTGGTTTATAATACACTAGTTGAAATCACTAGCCATTACAATCTCCTCCTGTCCTGTCTGGTTTATAATACTTTAGTTGAAATCACTAGCCATTACAATCTCCTCCTGTCCTGTCTGGTTTATAATACACTAGTTGAAATCACTAGCCATTACAATCTCCTCCCGTCCTGTCTGGTTAACTCTAATTAACATCTAGGTGCATATTTGCATGCTGAGCATTTTTCAAGTTTCCTTTCATTTGGCTTGAGACACTTGTTTTTGAAATATTTTATTATTTGTATTGTCATGTACAGAATTCAACTCTCCCAAATAAGCATATCTATCAATGTTCTTTTGTTCATAAGAGTGTCCCAAATAATCAAGTAGTCGTTCATATGACGTGAGACACTCATTTATGATTCTAAAACTGCAGTGAAGCTCCTCTGTTATTCTGATCTGTTGTCTGGGATTGACTAAGGCCACATTCAGACAAGCAGCCCAATTCTGATCTGTTGTCTGGGATTGACTAAGGCCACATTCAGACAAGCAGCCCAATTCTGATCTGTTGTCTGGGATTGACTAAGGTCACATTCAGACAAGCAGCCCAATTCTCATCTTTTTTCCACTATTTGATCTTTTCAGAAATCACATCATATCTTCTCACATCAGACATTTGTCAGAGCTTATCTGATTGGTTAAAAGACCACTTCCACTTTTCATGTATCGAATGAAAATCGAAAGTTCAATGTGTTTCCATTGCATTTTCAACTGTACCGATAGTTTTGTCACAAAAACTGTTGAGTAAAAAAATAGCTAATGTGCCCACTAGTCTTAGTACGTGCGCTCTAGCCAACAGCGGTGAGATTATTATGGATAAGAGCGAGAATATTTGTATTTGTCAAACAGCAGTCAATCATCGACCATCATATCACCAGAATAAGAGCCTCAATATTTATTGTAAAGGAGCATCAAGATCACGTTGCACTTTCACCACCCTGTGAAGTTCATCATAATATATTTAATCTGTAGCCTAATAAACTGCATTGAGTCGTAATGGGAGGTCCACACTACATATGGCATGACTCCAAGTTTACGCTGAAATTATGGTTATTAAATCAATATTTGCGCATAAAGGCGTTTCCACTGCCATTGCTTGCATAATTAATTTAACCAAATTAACCAAAACAAAAAGAGCCCACCATGTCGAATGAACAAATGATCTATTGGCATTTACACAACTGTACCGAAACTTCCGGTTTCCATCACAGCTGTCGCACGGTATGACTTTACTTGCATAAAAAACATTGTCCTAGCTAGCTAACCACTGTAACAGTTGTTACTGTAGGAGATACCTGAATACTGTAGCCAGCTAACCACTGTAACCGTTGTTTCTGTATCAGATGTCTGAATAACGTAGCTATCATTGTTCTCAAGGACCTAAACTGTAGTTGTTCTAGCTAGTCACCCCTTAATCTCCGTTAACCCAGAATTAAATCTTGAGTAATTTGGTCAGATGCTCGATTCAAAGGCTGTCCACGAGAAATTAGAAAACTCCTTCAGCTGAAAAACTAACGTTGGAAGAAATGATGTGCTAGGTGACCGGATGAATATGTAGATGATTATGAAAACAGCTGATGTGCCGTGTCTAGAATAATGTAAAATGCTACAGTCATTAGACTACATTACATTCAATACATCTTTTATATTTTTTATTTTATTTAACTAGGCAAGTCAGTTAAGAACAAATTCTTATTTACAATGACGACCTAGGAACAGTGGGTTAACTGCCTTGTTCAGGGGCAGAACAACAGATTTGTACTTTGTCAGCTCGGGGATTTGAACTTGCAACCTTTTGGTTACTAGTCCAATGCTCTAACGACTAGGCGACCCTGCCACCCAACAATGACAGCCTACACTGGCTAAACCCGGAAAACACTGGGCCAATTGTGCGCCGCCCTATGGGACTTCCAATCACGGCCGGTTGTGTTATAGCCTGTAATCGAACCAGGGTGTCTGTAGTGACGCCTCTAGCACTGAGATGCAGTGCCTTAGACCGCTGCTCCACTCAGGTGCACTCAGACAATCCTTTTGCAGCCAGGAGGCTGGCTGGTGTTAACTATGATATCAGCAGGAGGCTGGCTGGTGTTAAGGAACACCTATGTGAGAATGCTATTCATTGACTACAGCTCAGCGTTCAACACCATAGTGCTCTCAAAGCTCATCACTAAACTAAGGACCCTGGGACTAAACACCTCCCTCTGCAACTGGATCCTGGACTTCCTGAATGGTCGCCCCCAAGTGGTAAAGGTAGGTAACAACATACTTGCCACGCTGATCCTCAACACAGTGGCCCCTCAGGACTACGTGGTCAGTCCCCTTTTGTACTCCCTCTTCACTCATGACTGCATGGCCAAGTACGACTCCAACACCATCATTAAGTTTGCTAATGACACAACAGTGGTAGGCCTGATCACCAATAACGACGAGACAGCCTATTGGCAGGAGGTCGGAGACCTGGCCGTGTGGTGCCAGGACAACAACCTCTCCCTCAATGTGATCAAGACAATGGAGATGATTGTGGACTACAGCAAAAAGAGGACCGAGCACGCACCCATTCTCAATGATGGGGCTGTAGTGGAGCAGGTTGAGAGCTTCAAGTGCCTTGGCGTCCACATTACAACAAACTAACATGGTCAAAGCACACCAAGACAATCGTGAAGAGGGCACGACAAAACTTATTCCCCCTCAGAAGGCTGAAAAGATTTGGCATGGGTCCTCAGATCCTCAATAGGGTTCTACAGCTGCAACATCGAGAGCATCCTGACGGGTTGCCTCACTGCCTGATATGGCAACTGCTCGGCTTCCGACTGCAAGACACTGCAGAGGGTAGTGCGAACGGCCCAGTACATCACCATGGCCAAGCTTCCTGCCCTCCAGGACCTCTATACCAGGCGGTGTCAGAGGAAGGCCCTAAAAAATTGTCAACGACTCCAGCCACCCTAGTCATAGACTTTTCTCTCTGCTACCGCACGGCAAGCGCCTAGTTTACGTCCAAGAGGCTTCTAAACAGCTTCTACCCCCAAGCCATAAGACTCCTGAACATCTAATCAAATGGCTACCCAGACTGTTTGCATTCCCCCCCCTCTTCTATGCTGCTGCTACTCTCTGTTATCTATTCATAGTCACTATAATAACTCTACCTACATGTAAATATTTACCTCAATTACCTCGACACCGGTGCCCCAGGACATTGACACATTGACTCTGTACCGGTACCCCATATATATATAGCCCCGCTATTGTTATTTACTGCTGCTCTTTAATTATTTGTACCAGTGTATTTATCCCTGTGTTTCCTGTCTCTCTGTCCCAGTGTATTTATCCCTGTCTCTCTGTACCAGTGTATTTATCCCCGTGTTTCCTGTCTCTTTGTACCATTGTATTTATCCCTGTGTTTCCTGTCTCTCTGTACCAGTATATTGTTTTTCTTATCTCTTACTTTTTTTTGTTGGTATTTTCTTAAAACTGCATTGTTGGTTAAGCTTGTAAGTAAGCATTTCACTGTCAGGTCTACACCTGTTGTATTTGGCACATGTGACAAATATAATTTGATTTGATTTGTTAACTATGATATCAATGTCCATTTAGATGTGGAGAGAGTGGGGGAGGAAGAGCCCAGTACAGTAAAACCCTGCGGATCACTGTGACCATGTCTCATATCGCACCCTATTCCCTATATAGTGCCATTTGGGATGCTCACTTTGTGAGTCCTGTGGGAAATCATGCTGTTGACTCTCCATCAGACAGCAGGGTCTGGTCTTCCAAATGGGTTGAATCAGAGAGCAGACACTCAGGTCACTGCTGCAGTATTGATTACCAATGGAAGACCAGACCACTCACTTTCATTCTTTATATCCCTCCTTCCTTCCCTTTCTCTTTCTCTCTCTCTCTGTCCTTCTCTTTCTCACACACACGCACGCACGCACGCACACACACACACACACGCACACGCACACGCACACGCACACGCACACACACACACACACACACACACACACACACACACACACACACACACACACAAAGCTGACAAGCAGTCAGCATGCAGTAGCACATGGGCAGGTTAATGGTTGGCTAGCATGTTATCAACATAGTAGCACATAGGCAGGTTAATAGTTGGCTAGCCTAGCATGTTATCAACATAGTAGCACATAGGCAGGTTAATAGTTGGCTAGCCTAGCATGTTATCAACATAGTAGCACATAGGCAGGTTAACAGTTGGCTAGCCTAGCATGTTATCAACATAGTAGCACATGGGCAGGTTAATGGTTGGCTAGCATGTTATCAACATAGTAGCACATGGGCAGGTTAATGGTTGGCTAGCCTAGCATGTTATCAACATAGTAGCACATGGGCAGGTTAATGGTTGGCTAGCCTAGCATGTTATCAACATAGTAGCACACGGGCAGGTTAATGGTTGACTAGCCTAGCATGTTATCAACATAGTAGCACACGGGCAGGTTACTTATTGGCTAGCCTGGTATGTTTTCAGCATGCTTATTTTGCCCCATAATACAGATGAACAAATACATATTTAAATGACTCTAAATGACATGTTCTTTGCTGACTCTCTCATTATATAAAAACAACCACATAGCAACCACATAGCAATAGAGTTGAACCAAAGCAGAGGTTATCTAATTTGCTCGTCTTAACCCTCATTTATGAGGCCTGTATTTTGGGGGCTTGGCGCTGGTGCGGGCAAAACACGGTGGGGTGTTTATTGAAGTCCTGAACCCGTTCTCCTCTCATTAAATTGATTTATAAGCTCAATAAGCCAAGCACCGGGCAGCAGGTGTGAAAGGCAGTGTGAGGAACTGAGCTCCATGACATCCATCAACTTGAGTAGGAGCAGCCCAGCCATCCTCCTCCTCAACCAGATGTAGTCTGGCTGGCCTTTGGGCTGGAGCTGGTTGACCGCCTGGTCTCACATCTTTAACTCTGACCTCTGGAACCCTTCCACACTGTTCCAGCTAGTTTGGAATAGTTGTGTATCAGAGCATAATGTTTATGGTATATTTTTTGGGGTGGAGGGGGTAGATCAGATTTAATGCTGCGGATAGATTGTGGCTTCCATCAATTTAATTGTCTGCATCATTTCCAATCACCCATATATATGTTTTTGTAAATATACAGTGCATTCAGAAACTATTCAGTCCTCTTGACTTTTTCCACATTCTGTTATGTTACAGCCGAATTTTAAAATGGATAACATTAATTTTTTCCCCCTCATCAATCAACACACAATATCCCATAATGATAAATCAAAAACAGGTTTTTAGAAATCCTACAACCTGTTTCCATTGATAATACTTGAGATGTTTCTACAACTTGATTGAAGCCACGTGTGGTAAATTCAATTGGTTGGACATGATTTGGAAAGGCACACACCTGTCTATATAACTTCCCACATTTGACAGTACATGTCAGAGCAAAAACCAAGACATGAGGTCAAAGGAATTGTCAGAAGAGCTCTGAGACAGGATTGTGTCAAGGCACAGATCTTGGGAAGTGTACCAAAAAATGTCTGCAGCATTTGAAGGTCCCCAAGAACACAGTGGCCTCCATCATTCTTAAATGGAAGAAGTTTGGAACCACCAATACTCTTCCTAGAGCTGGCCAAACTGAGCAATCAGGGGTGAAGGGCCTTGGTCTGGAAGGTGACCAAGAACCCGATGGTCACTCTGACAGAGCTCCAGAGTTCCTCTGTGGAGATGGGAGAACCTTCCAGAAGGACAACCATCTCGGCAGCACTCAACCGATCAGTCCCAGTGTATTTACCCCTGTGTTTCCTGTCTCTCTGTACCAGTGTATTTATCCCTGTGTTTCCTGTCTCTCTGTACCAGTGTATTTTTTCCTGTGTTTCCTGTCTCTCTGTCCCTGTGTATTTATCCCTGTCTCTCTGTACCAGTGTATTTATCCCTGTGTTTCCTGTCTCTCTGTACCAGTGTATTTATCCCTGTGTTTCCTGTCTCTCTGTACCAGTGTATTTATCCCTGTGTTTCCTGTCTCTCTGTACCAGTGTATTTATCCCTGTGTTTCCTGTCTCTCTGTACCAGTGTATTTATCCCTGTGTTTCCTGTCTCTCTGTCCCAGTGTATTTATCCCTGTGTTTCCTATCTCTCTGTACCAGTGTATTTATCCCTGTCTCTCTGTACCAGTGTATTTATCCCTGTGTTTCCTGTCTCTCTGTACCAGTGTATTTATCCCTGTGTTTCCTGTCTCTCTGTCCCAGTGTATTTATCCCTGTGTTTCCTGTCTCTCTGTACCAGTGTATTTATCCCTGTGTTTCCTGTCTCTCTGTCCCAGTGTATTTATCCCTGTCTCTCTGTCCCAGTGTATTTATCCCTGTGTTTCCTGTCTCTCTGTACCAGTGTATATATCCCTGTGTTTCCTGTCTCTCTGTATAAGTGTATTTATCCCTGTGTTTCCTGTCTCTCTGTGCCAGTGTATTTATCCCTGTGTTTCCTGTCTCTCTGGGCCAGTGTATTTATCCCTGTGTTTCCTGTCTTTCTGTACCAGTGTATTTATCCCTGTGTTTCCTGTCTCTCTGGGCCAGTTTGTCTTGTATGTCCAAGCCTACCAGCGGTTTTTCCCGTTTTCCTGCTTTGCCTTTTCTCCTTTTTCTAGTCCTCCTGGTTTTGACCCTTGCCTGTTTCTGGACTCTGTACCCGCCTGCCTGACCATTCTGCCTGCCCTGACCTCGAGCCTGCCTGCCCCTCTGTACCTCCTCGACTCTGATCTGGTTGTGACCTTTTGCCTGTCCACAACCATTCTCTTGCCTATTCCCTTTGGATTTACTAAACATCTTAAACTCTAACCATCTGCCTCCTGTGTCTGCATTTGGGTCTCGCCTAGTGTCATGATACGAATGACTCTGGCCTAGTCTGGGCCATTAATTTCAGACTCGGGACGGATCCGGCTGCCAGGACCAGCAGTTTTAGATCAGAATCAAGCCAGATGTGGGCCAGACGTTTGTCCTACGTGGGAAGGAATAACCTAAATATTGACTGTTAAAATAATTTTAAATCTATACCCAGCAGAATACTATATTTTGATATAATGTGAACCTCTGACTGGTTAATTACTTTGTTTCAACTACTTTAATATTTACCTGTGTTTTTCTAACGCCACAATCTTATAAATCTAGGAAAACAAGTGTCTAGAATGATTTTTTATTAGTCTCCTGGATCCTCAACAACAAGCATTACAGTTGTGTCTCAAATGACACCCTATTCCCTTTATAGTGCATTACATAGAGAATAGGGTGCCATTTGGGATGCAGACAGGAAGCACCCTAAGTTTACACAAAGAAAATATATTCAGAGCACAATGTCCAAACCAGAATAAAATGGCATGAAACCGGTAAATTATTCTCTGTAGAGATCTTGAAAGATGTTCAGAGCACAATGTCCTAACCAGAATAAAATGGCATGAAAGAGCATGATGTCCTAACCAGAAAACAATGTAATGAAACCAGTAAATTATTGTTTGTAGAGAACTTGAAAGATGTTCAGAGCACAATGTTCTCACCAGAATAAAACGTAATGAAAGCACTAGATAATACTCTGTAGAGAACTTGAACGCAACAGACCCATTAAAAGGTGTTTGAAGCCTCTATGATTCAGAACAGCTCTCTCTCTCTCTGAACAGCACATTTTAAACACCATATTTTATTCAAAGTTATTGAAAGCTCAGTGGTAAGAATATAAATAACATTTTTTATAATACAATTAATATTCCTATAAATTCTAATATGATTTTTAAAATGATTTTATAATGATTCTTAAAATGAATGTGTAAACAGTAAATATTTTAATGACTGTAAAATCCTAAACATATCTAAGCATACCATATGGTAAACATGCTATAGTTAGAGTGTCCTCTGTCACATGCTCCTCATCCATCATCCCAGTAAGTGTAACATAAATGTCTGTTTGACCATCAGGGTTATTGATGGTTAGGATGGAGGTCATTATACTCTTCCAGTGCTCTTCAACAGTCTACTTGGTGGTTGGAGGACCACATCCCAGAAGGACAAATGTCTAGACATCTTCCCTTCTTTTATATGGCTGTGTCTCAAATGGCATTATCAAGTAAAACAGAAAACCAGCTTCGGAGTTAAATAACCCTACCCTATAGTGGGCCCTTGTCAAAAGTAGAGCACTATATAGAGAATAGGTTGTGATTAGGGGCACATTACTTATTCTCTTATTTTATATAACTTATTTTACATGTGTATATGTTAAACCATGTACATTTACATTTAAGTCATTTAGCAGACGCTCTTATCCAGAGCGACTTACAAATTGGTGCATTCACCTTATGATATCCAGTGGAACAACCACTTTACAATAGTGCATCTAACTCTATTGTAGAGTAATGTAGTGTTGTGGTATGCCATTATATGATTAATATTATAGCTATTCTACAGTGTAGTACAACATTATATGATTAATATTATAGCTATTCTACAGTATAACGGATTTCCTCTTCGTCTGAGGAGGAGTAGCAAGGATCGGACCAATATGCAGCGTGGTAAGTGTTCGTCATATTTTAATAATAAACTGAACACTACAAAATACAAAAATAACAAAGTGAATGAAAACGAAAAACCGAAACAGTCCTGAATGGTGACACAAACACAAATCCAGGAAACAACCACCAACAACAGAAATGGGGAAAAACAGGCTACCTAAATATGATTCTCAATCAGAGACAACGATCGACAGCTGCCTCTGATTGAGAACCATATCAGGCCAGACATAGAAATACAACATAGAAAACAGAACATAGACTACCCACCCCAACTCACGCCCTGACCAACCTAACACAAAGACATAAAAAGAAACTAAGGTCAGAAAGTGACATACAGTGTAGTACAACATTATATGATTAATATTATAGCTATTCTACAGTGTAGCAAAACATTATATGATTAATGTTATAGCCATTCTATAGTGTGGTAAACAATTTATTTATTTATTCTTATTTAACCAGGTAGGCTAGTTGAGAACAAGTTCTCATTTACAACAAAAGGTCTTATAGATGACCTGGCCGAGATAAAGCAAAGCAGTGTGACACAAACAACAACACAGAGTTACACATGGATAAAACAAACATACAGTCAATAATACAAAAGAAAAGTCTATATACAGTGTGTGCAAATGAGGTAAGATAAGGAAATAAATAGGCCATAGTGGCGAAATAATTACAATATACCAGTTAAACACTGGAGTGATAGATGTGCAGAAGATGAATGTGCAAGTAGAGATACTGGGGTGCAAAGGAGCAAAATAAATAAATAACAGTATGAGGATGAGGTAGCTTGGAAGGGCTATTTACAGATGGGCTATGTACAGATGCAGTGATCTGTGAGCTGCTCTGACAGCTGGTGCTTAAAGTTAGTCAGGGAGATATGAGTCTCCAGCTTCAGTGATTTTTGCAGTGCGTTCCTGTCATTGGCAGTAGAGAACTGGAAGGAAAGGCGACCAAAGGAGGTGTTGGCTTTGGGGACAACCAGTGAGATATACCTGCTGGAGCACGTGCTGCTGGTGGGTGCTGGTATGGTGACCAGTGAGCTGAGATAAGGCGGAGCTTTACCTAGCAAAGTCTTATAGATGACCTGGAGCCAGTGGGTCTGGCGACGAATATGATGCGAGGGCCAGCCAGCGAGAGCATACAGGTCGCAGTGGTGGGTAGTATATGGAGCTTTGGTGACAAAACGGATGGCACTGTGATAGACTGCATCCAATTTGCTGAGTCGAGTATTGGAGGCTATTTTGTAAATTACATCGCCGAAGTCCATGATCGGTAGGATAGTCAGTTTTACGAGGGTATGTTTGGCAGCATGAGTGAAGGAGGCTTTGTTGCGAAATAGGGAGCCGATTCAAGATAACATTTTGTATTGGAGATGCTTAATGTGAGTCTGGAAGGAGAGTTTACAGTCTAACCAGACACCTAGGTATTTGTAGTTGTCCACATATTCTAAGTTAGAACTGTCCAGAGTAGTGATGCTAGACGGGCGGGCAGGTGTGGGCAGCGATCGGTTGAAGAGCATGCATTTAGTTTTTCTTGCGTTTAAGAGCAGTTGGAGGCCACGGAAGGAGTGTTGTATGGCATTGAAGCAGGTCTGGAGGTTTTTTAACACAGTGTGCAAAGAGGGGCCAGAAGCATACAGAATGGTGTCGTCTGTGTATAGGTGGATCAGAGAATCACCAGCAGCAAGAGCGACATCATTGATGTATACAGAGAAAAGAGTCGGCCCGAGAATTGAACCCTGTGGCACCCCCATAGAGACTGCCAGAGGTCCGGACAACAGGCCCTCCGATTTGACACGCTGAACTCTGTCTGAGAAGTAGTTAGTGAACCAGGCGAACCATGTGACCCATGTGGTTTTGATTAATGTTATTGCTATTCTATAGTGTGGTAAACCATGTGCTGTTTATAAATTTCAATTCAATGTCATTGCAATGCTAAGTGTGTTGTTCTTGTGGTGGAAATAATACGTGTGTTTTACAATAGAAACTAAAAACCTTGGAAATGTCAGACTCAAAGAAACTGGGCTTACACTCATGCCTGGTATTCAATAAACGCCTAAAACCAGTGTTTTCCTGTGAAAAAGGGAATTCCTGTAAATATTACTCTATAAAATGAGCCTTCCTGTATTCTATCCACTAAAATGTTGGTTCTCTTCTACTCAGCCATTTACTTTATGTTCATATTCTCTTCTTATTTCCTGTTGATCAGATTCTCTTCTTATTTCCTACTGATCAGATTCTCTAATTATTTCCTGTTGTTCAGATTCAGTTTCAGATTCAGATTGACTAATACTCACATTTACAGTGTTGTAGGTGGGTGTGATTGCAGGGTACAGTGAAAATCTTACATGCTGACCACACTGTAGGCGTCGCGTGCGCGAGCTTTGCAAAATAAATGTACATGTTATTCAATCATTGCACCCACACTGCTCGCGCGAGCCAACGAGAGTCTGCGTTGCCAGGCGCTAAAATAGATATGTGGCGCAGAACGTGCTGCAAGTCCTGCCTCTCCCATCTCCTCATTGGTTTATAGAAGACGTCCCATCTCCTCATTGGTTTATAGAAGCAAATACACACGTGCCATCTCCTCATTTTTTTATACCCACGTGGGTGATTGAAAGATGAACTGAGTTCGGTTGGTGTAGTAATAATATGAAAGTGTAGATGACAATCACTATATAAACTCCAAGGAAGAAAAAGCCTGAAAGGAGGAGAGATAACTAGAAACGATTCAGTTCACCGTTTTATGTGTGGATTAATTGTCAGAGTAGAGTAGAGGACCTTGTGCATTTCAGGTAAAATAACAACTCAACATTTATATCCCAGGACAAATTAGCTAGCAACAGCATGCTAGCTAAATAGGACAAATTAGCTAGCAACTGCAAGCTAGCTAAATAGCTAAATGGCTAAATTGCCATAAATGTTTAATGCTTTTCGACCATTTTCCCAAATTAATATAATTGGTTCAGAGTTGGTTTTGAAATTTCAACCTGCATGTTGTGATCGCGTTTGGTGTCGGGGGACAAAATCAATTTGCGCATGATGGCCCAGTTTGGATACCGTGCCAGGTGGCAGGGCAGGTAGCCTAGTGGTTAGAGTGTTGGGCCAGGAACCGAAAAGTTGCTAGATCAATTCCCCAAGCTGATGTAACAGTATAACTGTAGTCCGTCCCCTCGCCCCGATCCGGGCGCGAACCAGGGACCCTCTGCACACAACCACTACTTCAAGGTCTCAAAGGAGTGACTTCACCGATTGAAACGCTATTAGCGCGCACCACCGCAAACTAGCTAGACCTTTCACATCAGTTACACTGACAAGGCACAAATCTGTCATTCTGCCCCTGAACAAGGCAGTTAACCCACTGTTCCTAGACTGTCATAGTAAATAAGACTTTGTTCTTAACTGACTTGCCTAGTTAAATAAAGGTTAAATAAAATAAATAGGCGGCGAGCTTTCAAACACTCTCTTTCCACTCCTTGCCTCTTTTGGTCTAACCGTTTCCCAGTTCCCTCCCACTCACAATGCAGGGAATAGGTTTGTCCTGTTTTTCTACTAATCTCACTGTAACCCCCCTCCAGGTCTCTGTTCTCCTACTAATCTCACTGTAACCCCCTCCAGGTCTCTGTTCTCCTACTAATCTCACTGCAACCCCCCTCCAGGTCTCTTATCTCCTACTAATCTCACTGTAACCCCCCTCCAGGTCTTTGTTCTCCTACTAATCTCACTGTAACCCCCCTCCAGGTCTCTGTTCTCCTACTAATCTCACTGTAACCCCCCTCCAGGTCTCTGTTCTCCTACTAATCTCACTGTAACCCCCCTCCAGGTCTCTGTTCTCCTACTAATCTCACTGTAACCCCCCTCCAGGTCTCTGTTCTCCTACTAATCTCACTGTAACCCCCCTCCAGGTCTCTGTTTCTCCTACTAATCTCACTGTAACCCCCTCCAGGTCTCTGTTCTCCTACTAATCTCACTGTAACCCCCTCCAGGTCTCTGTTCTCCTACTAACCTCACTGTAACCCCCCTCCAGGTCTCTGTTCTCCTACTAATCTCACTGTAACCCCCCTCCAGGTCTCTGTTCTCCTACTAATCTCACTGTAACCCCCTCCAGGTCTCTGTTCTCCTACTAATCTCACTGTAACCCCCCTCCAGGTCTCTGTTCTCCTACTAATCTCACTGCAATCCCCCTCCAGGTCTCTGTTCTCCTACTATTCTCCCTGTAACCAGGTTTTCATCAAGGATCTCTCTGTACCTTGCTACGTTCATCTTATCCTCGATCCTGACTAGTCTCCCAGTCCCTGCCGACGAAAAACATCCTCACAGCATGATGCTACCACCACCATGCTTTCCACTTGGCATTCAGGACAACGATTTCAATCTTAGTTTCATCAGACTTGAGAATCTTCTTCCATTTAAGAATGATGGATGCCACTGTGTTCTTTGGTGCCTTCAATGCTGCAGAAATGTTTTGGTACCCTTCACCAGATCTGTGCCTCGACACAATCCTGTCTCGGAACTCCCCGGACAATTCCTTTGACCTCATGGCTTGGTTTTAGCTGACATGCACTGTCAACTGTGGGATCTTATATAGACAGGTGTGTGCATTTCCAAATCATGTCCAATCAATTGAATTTACCCCAGGTGGACTCCAATCAAGTTGTAGAAACATCTCAAGGATGATCGATGGAAACAGGATTCACCTGAGCTCAATGTCGAGTCTCATAGCAAAGGGTCTGAATACTTATGCAAATAAGGTATTCCTGTTTTTAATTTTTAATACATTTGCTAAAATTCTGCCTTCTGGTCTTCACATAAACAATATACATGATCACATAGAGAAAACATTATTCCACGTTAAAGTTGCATCAATTTGCAGGTAGCCTATAGGAATACATACATAAGAATATGTTTTGTAGGAGCTCTCAACCATAGCAACATAAAAACATACACAAGACAGTCATTTTATAATGCAGTACACAAATAACAGGCTAAAAGAATGAATAAACATGTACTGGGGGTTGTAAGAAAGAGCAATGCTGGTTAAAATCTAGGTTTACATCTATAATGCTCTTACTTTACCATCCTGATCATGTAACCTCACTGCCTCCTATTGACTGGCTTTCCACGTCAGCTACCTTAACCACTGTTACTGTTACTGGTCTGATGAGGCCAGGTGAACTCAACTAGCAGGTACATGGGGGAGGAGAGGAGAGAAAGAAAGAGGGGAAGATAGGAGAGGAGAGGAGAGAAAGAAAGAGGGGAAGATAGGAGAGGAGAGGAGAGGAGAGGAGAGGATGTCATTTTGCTCTGCAGAATCCTGTTGTGGGATGAAACCAGCTTTTTAATCGTTGGGAAAGATCCATGTTCTAGGAGTCATTTGTGTCAGGAATTATTAAAGATATATGGAATTATAGGTTACTACATATAGATGTGGTATTCTAAGTTACTAAATATAGATGTGGTATTATAGGTTACTAAATATAGATGTGGTATTCAAGGTTACTGAAATAGATGTGGTATTATAGGTTACTAAATATAGATGTGGTATTATAGGTTACTGAAATAGATGTGGTATTATAGGTTACTGAAATAGATGTGGTATTATAGGTTACTAAATATAGATGTGGTATTATAGGTTACTGAAATAGATGTGGTATTATAGGTTACTAAATATAGATGTGGTATTATAGGTTACTAAATATAGATGTGGTATTCTAGGTTACTGAAATAGATGTGGTATTATAGGTTACTAAATATAGATGTGGTATTATAGGTTACTGAAATAGATGTGGTATTCTAAGTTACTAAATATAGATGTGGTATTCTAGGTTACTAAATATAGATGTGGTATTATAGGTTACTAAATATAGATGTGGTATTATAGGTTACTGAAATAGATGTGGTATTATAGGTTACTGAATATAGATGTGGTATTATAGGTTACTAAATATAGATGTGGTATTATAGGTTACTGAATATAGATGTGGTATTATAGGTTACTAAATATAGATGTGGTATTATAGGTTACTAAATATAGATGTGGTATTATAGGTTACTGAATATAGATGTGGTATTATAGGTTACTAAATATAGATGTGGTATTATAGGTTACTGAATATAGATGTGGTATTATAGGTTACTAAATATAGATGTGGTATTATAGGTTACTAAATATAGATGTGGTATTATAGGTTACTGAATATAGATGTGGTATTATAGGTTACTAAATATAGATGTGGTATTATAGGTTACTGAATATAGATGTGGTATTATAGGTTACTAAATATAGATGTGGTATTATAGGTTACTAAATATAGATGTGGTATTCTAGGTTACTAAATATAGATGTGGTATTATAGGTTACTAAATATAGATGTGGTATTATAGGTTACTAAATATAGATGTGGTATTATAGGTTACTGCATATAGATGTGGTATTATAGGTTACTAAATATAGATGTTGTATTATAGGTTACTGAATATAGATGTGGTATTATAGGTTACTGCATATAGATGTGGTATTCTAGGTTACTAAATATAGATGTGGTATTCTAGGTTACTAAATATAGATGTGGTATTATAGGTTACTAAATATAGATGTGGTATTATAGGTTACTGAATATAGATGTGGTATTATAGGTTACTGAATATAGATGTGGTATTATAGGTTACTGAAGATAGATGTGGTATTATAGGTTACTAAATATAGATGTGGTATTATAGGTTACTAAATATAGATGTGGTATTATAGGTTACTAAATATAGATGTGGTATTATAGGTTACTGAATATAGATGTGGTATTATAGGTTACTGAAGATAGATGTGGTATTATAGGTTACTGAAGATAGATGTGGTATTATAGGTTACTAAATATAGATGTGGTATTATAGGTTACTGAATATAGATGTGGTATTATAGGTTACTGAATATAGATGTGGTATTATAGGTTACTAAATATAGATGTGGTATTATAGGTTACTGAATATAGATGTGGTATTATAGGTTACTGAATATAGATGTGGTATTATAGGTTACTGAAGATAGATGTGGTATTCTAGGTTACTGAATATAGATGTGGTATTATAGGTTACTGAATATAGATGTGGTATTCTAGGTTACTGAATATAGATGTGGTATTATAGGTTACTGAATACAGATGTGGTATTATAGGTTACTAAATATAGATGTGGTATTATAGGTTACTAAATATAGATGTGGTATTCTAGGTTACTGAAGATATATCAGGAATTATAGGTTACTGAATATAGATGTGGTATTATAGGTTACTGAATATAGATGTGGTATTATAGGTTACTGAATATAGATGTGGTATTATAGGTTACTGAATATAGATGTGGTATTATAGGTTACTAAATATAGATGTGGTATTATAGGTTACTAAATATAGATGTGGTATTATAGGTTACTGAATATAGATGTGGTATTATAGGTTACTGAATATAGATGTGGTATTATAGGTTACTAAATATAGATGTGGTATTATAGGTTACTAAATATAGATGTGGTATTATAGGTTACTGAATATAGATGTGGTATTATAGGTTACTGAATATAGATGTGGTATTATAGGTTACTGAAGATAGATGTGGTATTATAGGTTACTGAATATAGATGTGGTATTATAGGTTACTAAATATAGATGTGGTATTATAGGTTACTGAATATAGATGTGGTATTATAGGTTACTGAAGATAGATGTGGTATTATAGGTTACTAAATATAGATGTGGTATTATAGGTTACTGAATATAGATGTGGTATTATAGGTTACTAAATATAGATGTGGTATTATAGGTTACTAAATATAGATGTGGTATTATAGGTTACTAAATATAGATGTGGTATTATAGGTTACTGAATATATATCAGGAATTATAGGTTACTGAATATAGATGTGGTATTCTAGGTTACTGAATATATATCAGGAATTATAGGTTACTGAATATAGATGTGGTATTATAGGTTACTGAATATATATCAGGAATTATAGGTTACTGAATATAGATGTGGTATTCTAGGTTACTGAATATATATCAGGAATTATAGGTTACTGAATATAGATGTGGTATTCTAGGTTACTGAATATAGATGTGGTATTATAGTTTACTGAATATAGATGTGGTATTATAGGTTACTGAATATAGATGTGGTATTATAGGTTACTAAATATAGATGTGGTATTATAGGTTACTGAATATAGATGTGGTATTATAGGTTACTGAATATAGATGTGGTATTATAGGTTACTAAATATAGATGTGGTATTATAGGTTACTGAATATAGATGTGGTATTATAGGTTACTAAATATAGATGTGGTATTATAGGTTACTGAATATAGATGTGGTATTATAGGTTACTAAATATAGATGTGGTATTATAGGTTACTGAATATAGATGTGGTATTATAGGTTACTAAATATAGATGTGGTATTATAGGTTACTGAAATAGATATGGTATTATAGGTTACTGAATATAGATGTGGTATTATAGGTTACTAAATATAGATGTGGTATTCTAGGTTACTAAATATAGATGTGGTATTATAGGTTACTAAATATAGATGTGGTATTATAGGTTACTAAATATAGATGTGGTATTATAGGTTACTGAATATAGATGTGGTATTCTAGGTTACTAAATATAGATGTGGTATTATAGGTTACTAAATATAGATGTGGTATTATAGGTTACTAAATATAGATGTGGTATTATAGGTTACTAAATATAGATGTGGTATTATAGGTTACTAAATATAGATGTGGTATTATAGGTTACTAAATATAGATGTGGTATTATAGGTTACTGAATATAGATGTGGTATTATAGGTTACTAAATATAGATGTGGTATTATAGGTTACTAAATATAGATGTGGTATTATAGGTTACTGAATATAGATGTGGTATTATAGGTTACTAAATATAGATGTGGTATTATAGGTTACTAAATATAGATGTGGTATTCTAGGTTACTAAATATAGATGTGGTATTATAGGTTACTAAATATAGATGTGGTATTATAGGTTACTAAATATAGATGTGGTATTATAGGTTACTGCATATAGATGTGGTATTATAGGTTACTAAATATAGATGTTGTATTATAGGTTACTGAATATAGATGTGGTATTATAGGTTACTGCATATAGATGTGGTATTCTAGGTTACTAAATATAGATGTGGTATTATAGGTTACTAAATATAGATGTGGTATTATAGGTTACTGAATATAGATGTGGTATTATAGGTTACTGAATATAGATGTGGTATTATAGGTTACTGAAGATAGATGTGGTATTATAGGTTACTAAATATAGATGTGGTATTATAGGTTACTAAATATAGATGTGGTATTATAGGTTACTAAATATAGATGTGGTATTATAGGTTACTGAATATAGATGTGGTATTATAGGTTACTGAAGATAGATGTGGTATTATAGGTTACTGAATATAGATGTGGTATTATAGGTTACTAAATATAGATGTGGTATTATAGGTTACTGAAGATAGATGTGGTATTCTAGGTTACTGAATATAGATGTGGTATTATAGGTTACTAAATATAGATGTGGTATTATAGGTTACTGAATATAGATGTGGTATTATAGGTTACTGAATATAGATGTGGTATTATAGGTTACTGAAGATAGATGTGGTATTCTAGGTTACTGAATATAGATGTGGTATTATAGGTTACTGAATATAGATGTGGTATTCTAGGTTACTGAATATAGATGTGGTATTATAGGTTACTGAATACAGATGTGGTATTATAGGTTACTAAATATAGATGTGGTATTATAGGTTACTAAATATAGATGTGGTATTCTAGGTTACTGAAGATATATCAGGAATTATAGGTTACTGAATATAGATGTGGTATTATAGGTTACTGAATATAGATGTGGTATTATAGGTTACTGAATATAGATGTGGTATTATAGGTTACTGAATATAGATGTGGTATTATAGGTTACTAAATATAGATGTGGTATTATAGGTTACTAAATATAGATGTGGTATTATAGGTTACTGAATATAGATGTGGTATTATAGGTTACTGAATATAGATGTGGTATTATAGGTTACTAAATATAGATGTGGTATTATAGGTTACTAAATATAGATGTGGTATTATAGGTTACTGAATATAGATGTGGTATTATAGGTTACTGAATATAGATGTGGTATTATAGGTTACTGAAGATAGATGTGGTATTATAGGTTACTGAATATAGATGTGGTATTATAGGTTACTAAATATAGATGTGGTTTTATAGGTTACTGAATATAGATGTGGTATTATAGGTTACTGAAGATAGATGTGGTATTATAGGTTACTAAATATAGATGTGGTATTATAGGTTACTGAATATAGATGTGGTATTATAGGTTACTAAATATAGATGTGGTATTATAGGTTACTAAATATAGATGTGGTATTATAGGTTACTAAATATAGATGTGGTATTATAGGTTACTGAATATATATCAGGAATTATAGGTTACTGAATATAGATGTGGTATTCTAGGTTACTGAATATATATCAGGAATTATAGGTTACTGAATATAGATGTGGTATTATAGGTTACTGAATATATATCAGGAATTATAGGTTACTGAATATAGATGTGGTATTCTAGGTTACTGAATATATATCAGGAATTATAGGTTACTGAATATAGATGTGGTATTCTAGGTTACTGAATATAGATGTGGTATTATAGTTTACTGAATATAGATGTGGTATTATAGGTTACTGAATATAGATGTGGTATTATAGGTTACTAAATATAGATGTGGTATTATAGGTTACTGAATATAGATGTGGTATTATAGGTTACTGAATATAGATGTGGTATTATAGGTTACTAAATATAGATGTGGTATTATAGGTTACTGAAATAGATGTGGTATTATAGGTTACTGAATATAGATGTGGTATTATAGGTTACTAAATATAGATGTGGTATTATAGGTTACTGAATATAGATGTGGTATTATAGGTTACTAAATATAGATGTGGTATTATAGGTTACTGAATATAGATGTGGTATTATAGGTTACTAAATATAGATGTGGTATTATAGGTTACTGAAATAGATATGGTATTATAGGTTACTGAATATAGATGTGGTATTATAGGTTACTAAATATAGATGTGGTATTCTAGGTTACTAAATATAGATGTGGTATTATAGGTTACTAAATATAGATGTGGTATTATAGGTTACTAAATATAGATGTGGTATTATAGGTTACTAAATATAGATGTGGTATTATAGGTTACTAAATATAGATGTGGTATTATAGGTTACTGAATATATATCAGGAATTATAGGTTACTGAATATAGATGTGGTATTCTAGGTTACTGAATATATATCAGGAATTATAGGTTACTGAATATAGATGTGGTATTATAGGTTACTGAATATATATCAGGAATTATAGGTTACTGAATATAGATGTGGTATTCTAGGTTACTGAATATATATCAGGAATTATAGGTTACTGAATATAGATGTGGTATTCTAGGTTACTGAATATAGATGTGGTATTATAGTTTACTGAATATAGATGTGGTATTATAGGTTACTGAATATAGATGTGGTATTATAGGTTACTAAATATAGATGTGGTATTATAGGTTACTGAATATAGATGTGGTATTATAGGTTACTGAATATAGATGTGGTATTATAGGTTACTAAATATAGATGTGGTATTATAGGTTACTGAAATAGATGTGGTATTATAGGTTACTGAATATAGATGTGGTATTATAGGTTACTAAATATAGATGTGGTATTATAGGTTACTGAATATAGATGTGGTATTATAGGTTACTAAATATAGATGTGGTATTATAGGTTACTGAATATAGATGTGGTATTATAGGTTACTAAATATAGATGTGGTATTATAGGTTACTGAAATAGATATGGTATTATAGGTTACTGAATATAGATGTGGTATTATAGGTTACTAAATATAGATGTGGTATTCTAGGTTACTAAATATAGATGTGGTATTATAGGTTACTAAATATAGATGTGGTATTATAGGTTACTAAATATAGATGTGGTATTATAGGTTACTGAATATAGATGTGGTATTCTAGGTTACTAAATATAGATGTGGTATTATAGGTTACTAAATATAGATGTGGTATTATAGGTTACTAAATATAGATGTGGTATTATAGGTTACTAAATATAGATGTGGTATTATAGGTTACTAAATATAGATGTGGTATTATAGGTTACTGAATATAGATGTGGTATTATAGGTTACTAAATATAGATGTGGTATTATAGGTTACTAAATATAGATGTGGTATTATAGGTTACTGAATATAGATGTGGTATTATAGGTTACTAAATATAGATGTGGTATTATAGGTTACTAAATATAGATGTGGTATTCTAGGTTACTAAATATAGATGTGGTATTATAGGTTACTAAATATAGATGTGGTATTATAGGTTACTAAATATAGATGTGGTATTATAGGTTACTGCATATAGATGTGGTATTATAGGTTACTAAATATAGATGTTGTATTATAGGTTACTGAATATAGATGTGGTATTATAGGTTACTGCATATAGATGTGGTATTCTAGGTTACTAAATATAGATGTGGTATTATAGGTTACTAAATATAGATGTGGTATTATAGGTTACTGAATATAGATGTGGTATTATAGGTTACTGAAGATAGATGTGGTATTATAGGTTACTAAATATAGATGTGGTATTATAGGTTACTAAATATAGATGTGGTATTATAGGTTACTAAATATAGATGTGGTATTATAGGTTACTGAATATAGATGTGGTATTATAGGTTACTGAAGATAGATGTGGTATTATAGGTTACTGAATATAGATGTGGTATTATAGGTTACTAAATATAGATGTGGTATTATAGGTTTCTGAAGATAGATGTGGTATTCTAGGTTACTGAATATAGATGTGGTATTATAGGTTACTAAATATAGATGTGGTATTATAGGTTACTGAATATAGATGTGGTATTATAGGTTACTGAATATAGATGTGGTATTATAGGTTACTGAAGATAGATGTGGTATTCTAGGTTACTGAATATAGATGTGGTATTATAGGTTACTGAATATAGATGTGGTATTCTAGGTTACTGAATATAGATGTGGTATTATAGGTTACTGAATACAGATGTGGTATTATAGGTTACTAAATATAGATGTGGTATTATAGGTTACTAAATATAGATGTGGTATTCTAGGTTACTGAAGATATATCAGGAATTATAGGTTACTGAATATAGATGTGGTATTATAGGTTACTGAATATAGATGTGGTATTATAGGTTACTGAATATAGATGTGGTATTATAGGTTACTGAATATAGATGTGGTATTATAGGTTACTAAATATAGATGTGGTATTATAGGTTACTAAATATAGATGTGGTATTATAGGTTACTGAATATAGATGTGGTATTATAGGTTACTGAATATAGATGTGGTATTATAGGTTACTAAATATAGATGTGGTATTATAGGTTACTAAATATAGATGTGGTATTATAGGTTACTGAATATAGATGTGGTATTATAGGTTACTGAATATAGATGTGGTATTATAGGTTACTGAAGATAGATGTGGTATTATAGGTTACTGAATATAGATGTGGTATTATAGGTTACTAAATATAGATGTGGTTTTATAGGTTACTGAATATAGATGTGGTATTATAGGTTACTGAAGATAGATGTGGTATTATAGGTTACTAAATATAGATGTGGTATTATAGGTTACTGAATATAGATGTGGTATTATAGGTTACTAAATATAGATGTGGTATTATAGGTTACTAAATATAGATGTGGTATTATAGGTTACTAAATATAGATGTGGTATTATAGGTTACTGAATATATATCAGGAATTATAGGTTACTGAATATAGATGTGGTATTCTAGGTTACTGAATATATATCAGGAATTATAGGTTACTGAATATAGATGTGGTATTATAGGTTACTGAATATATATCAGGAATTATAGGTTACTGAATATAGATGTGGTATTCTAGGTTACTGAATATATATCAGGAATTATAGGTTACTGAATATAGATGTGGTATTCTAGGTTACTGAATATAGATGTGGTATTATAGTTTACTGAATATAGATGTGGTATTATAGGTTACTGAATATAGATGTGGTATTATAGGTTACTAAATATAGATGTGGTATTATAGGTTACTGAATATAGATGTGGTATTATAGGTTACTGAATATAGATGTGGTATTATAGGTTACTAAATATAGATGTGGTATTATAGGTTACTGAAATAGATGTGGTATTATAGGTTACTGAATATAGATGTGGTATTATAGGTTACTAAATATAGATGTGGTATTATAGGTTACTGAATATAGATGTGGTATTATAGGTTACTAAATATAGATGTGGTATTATAGGTTACTGAATATAGATGTGGTATTATAGGTTACTAAATATAGATGTGGTATTATAGGTTACTGAAATAGATATGGTATTATAGGTTACTGAATATAGATGTGGTATTATAGGTTACTAAATATAGATGTGGTATTCTAGGTTACTAAATATAGATGTGGTATTATAGGTTACTAAATATAGATGTGGTATTATAGGTTACTAAATATAGATGTGGTATTATAGGTTACTGAATATAGATGTGGTATTCTAGGTTACTAAATATAGATGTGGTATTATAGGTTACTAAATATAGATGTGGTATTATAGGTTACTAAATATAGATGTGGTATTATAGGTTACTAAATATAGATGTGGTATTATAGGTTACTAAATATAGATGTGGTATTATAGGTTACTGAATATAGATGTGGTATTATAGGTTACTAAATATAGATGTGGTATTATAGGTTACTAAATATAGATGTGGTATTATAGGTTACTAAATATAGATGTGGTATTATAGGTTACTAAATATAGATGTGGTATTATAGGTTACTGAATATATATCAGGAATTATAGGTTACTGAATATAGATGTGGTATTCTAGGTTACTGAATATATATCAGGAATTATAGGTTACTGAATATAGATGTGGTATTATAGGTTACTGAATATATATCAGGAATTATAGGTTACTGAATATAGATGTGGTATTATAGGTTACTGAATATAGATGTGGTATTATAGGTTACTGAATATATATCAGGAATTATAGGTTACTGAATATAGATGTGGTATTATAGGTTACTGAATATAGATTTGGTATTATAGGTTACTAAATATAGATGTGGTATTATAGGTTACTGAATATAGATGTGGTATTATAGGTTACTGAATATAGATGTGGTATTATAGGTTACTGAATATAGATGTGGTATTATAGGTTACTGAATATAGATGTGGTATTATAGGTTACTGAATATAGATGTGGTATTATAGGTTACTAAATATAGATGTGGTATTATAGTTTACTAAATATAGATCTGGTATTATAGGTTACTGAATATAGATGTGGTATTATAGGTTACTAAATATAGATGTGGTATTATAGGTTACTAAATATAGATGTGGTATTATAGGTTACTGAATATAGATGTGGTATTATAAGTTACTGAATATATATCAGGAATTATAGGTTACTGAATATAGATGTGGTATTATAGGTTACTGAATATATATCAGGAATTATAGGTTACTGAATATAGATGTGGTATTATAGGTTACTAAATATAGATGTGGTATTATAGGTTACTAAATATAGATGTGGTATTATAGGTTACTAAATATAGATGTGGTATTATAGGTTACTAAATATAGATGTGGTATTATAGGTTACTGAATATATATCAGGAATTATAGGTTACTGAATATAGATGTGGTATTCTAGGTTACTGAATATATATCAGGAATTATAGGTTACTGAATATAGATGTGGTATTATAGGTTACTGAATATATATCAGGAATTATAGGTTACTGAATATAGATGTGGTATTATAGGTTACTGAATATAGATGTGGTATTATAGGTTACTGAATATATATCAGGAATTATAGGTTACTGAATATAGATGTGGTATTATAGGTTACTGAATATAGATTTGGTATTATAGGTTACTAAATATAGATGTGGTATTATAGGTTACTGAATATAGATGTGGTATTATAGGTTACTGAATATAGATGTGGTATTATAGGTTACTGAATATAGATGTGGTATTATAGGTTACTGAATATAGATGTGGTATTATAGGTTACTGAATATAGATGTGGTATTATAGGTTACTAAATATAGATGTGGTATTATAGTTTACTAAATATAGATCTGGTATTATAGGTTACTGAATATAGATGTGGTATTATAGGTTACTAAATATAGATGTGGTATTATAGGTTACTAAATATAGATGTGGTATTATAGGTTACTGAATATAGATGTGGTATTATAAGTTACTGAATATATATCAGGAATTATAGGTTACTGAATATAGATGTGGTATTATAGGTTACTGAATATATATCAGGAATTATAGGTTACTGAATATAGATGTGGTATTATAGGTTACTGAATATATATCAGGAATTATAGGTTACTGAATATAGATGTGGTATTATAGGTTACTGAATATAGATGTGGTATTATAGTTTACTGAATATAGATGTGGTATTATAGGTTACTGAATATAGATGTGGTATTATAGTTTACTAAATATAGATGTGGTATTATAGGTTACTGAATATAGATGTGGTATTATAGGTTACTGAATATAGATGTGGTATTATAGGTTACTGAATATAGATGTGGTATTATAGTTTACTAAATATAGATGTGGTATTATAGGTTACTGAATATAGATGTGGTATTATAGGTTACTGAATATAGATGTGGTATTCTAGGTTACTGAATATAGATGTGGTATTATAGGTTACTGAATATAGATGTGGTATTATAGGTTACTAAATATAGATGTGGTATTATAGGTTACTGAATATAGATGTGGTATTATAGGTTACTAAATATAGATGTGGTATTCTAGGTTACTGAAATAGATGTGGTATTATAGGTTACTGAATATAGATGTGGTATTCTAGGTTACTGAATATAGATGTGGTATTATAGTTTACTAAATATAGATGTGGTATTATAGGTTACTGAATATAGATGTGGTATTATAGGTTACTGAATATAGATGTGGTATTATAGGTTACTGAATATAGATGTGGTATTATAGTTTACTAAATATAGATGTGGTATTATAGGTTACTGAATATAGATGTGGTATTCTAGGTTACTGAATATAGATGTGGTATTATAGGTTACTAAATATAGATGTGGTATTATAGGTTACTGAATATAGATGTGGTATTATAGGTTACTGAATATAGATGTGGTATTCTAGGTTACTGAATATAGATGTGGTATTCTAGGTTACTGAATACAGATGTGGTATTATAGGTTACTACATATAGATGTGGTATTATAGGTTACTAAATATATATGTGGTATTATAGGTTACTAAATATACAGTGGGGAGAACAAGTATTTGATACACTGCCGATTTTTCAGGTTTTCCTACTTACAAAGCATGTAGAGGTCTGTAATTTTTATCATAGGTACACTTCAACTATGAGAGACGGAATCTAAAACAAAAATCCAGAAAATCACATTGTATGATTTTTAAGTAATTAATTTGCATTTTATTGCATGACATAAGTATTTGATACATCAGAAAAGCAGAACTTAATATTTGGTACAGAAACCTTTGTTTGCAATTACAGAGATCATACGTTTCCTGTAGTTCTTGACTAGGTTTGCACACACTGCAGCAGGGATTTTGGCCCACTCCTCCCTACAGATCTTCTCCAGATCCTTCAGGTTGAGAGGCTGTCGCTGGGCAATATGGAGTTTCAGCTCCCTCCAAAGATTTCCTATTGGGTTCAGGTCTGGAGACTGGCTAGGCCACTCCAGGACCTTGAGATGCTTCTTACGGAGCCACTCCTTAGTTGCCATGGCTGTGTGCTTCGTGTCGTTGTCATGCTGGAAGACCCAGCCACGACCCATCTTCAATGCTCTTACTGAGGGAAGGAGGTTGTTGGCCAAGATCTCGCGATACATGGCCCCATCCATCCTCCCCTCAATACGGTGCAGTCGTCCTGTCCCCTTTGCAGAAAAGCATCCCCAAAGAATGATGTTTCCACCTCCATGCTTCACGGTTGGGATGGTGTTCTTGGGGTTGTACTCATACTTCTTCTTCCTCCAAACACGGCGAGTGGAGTTAGACCAAAAAGCTCTATTTTTGTCTCATCAGACCACATGACCTTCTCCCATTCCTCCTCTGGATCATCCAGATGGTCATTGGCAAACTTCAGACAGGCCTGGACATGCACTGGCTTAAGCAGGGGGACCTTGCGTGCGCTGCAGGATTTTAATCCATGACGGCGTAGTGTGTTACTAATGGTTTTCTTTGAGACTGTGGTCCCAGCTCTCTTCAGGTCATTGACCAGGTCCTGCCGTGTAGTTCTGGGCTGATCCCTCACCTTCCTCATGATCATTGATGCCCCACGAGGTGAAATCTTGCATGGAGCCCCAGACCGAGGGTGATTGACCGTCATCTTGAACTTCTTCCATTTTCTAATAATTGCGCCAACAGTTGTTTCCTTCTCACCAAGCTGCTTGCCTATTGTCCTGTAGCCCATCCCAGCCTTGTGCAGGTCTACAATTTTATCCCTGATGTCCTTACACAGCTCTCTGGTCTTGGCCATTGTGGAGAGGTTGGAATCTGTTTGATTGAGTGTGTGGACAGGTGTCTTTTATACAGGTAACGAGTTCAAACAGGTGCAGTTAATACAGGTAATGAGTGGAGAACAGGAGGGCTTCTTAAAGAAAAACTAACAGGTCTGTGAGAGCCGGAATTCTTACTGGTTGGTAGGTGATCAAATACTTATGTCATGCAATAAAATGCAAATTAATTATTTAAAAATCATACAATGTGATTTTCTGGATTTTTGTTTTAGATTCCGTCTCTCACAGTTGAAGTGTACCTATGATAAAAATTACAGACCTCTACATGCTTTGTTAGTAGGAAAACCTGCAAAATCGGCAGTGTATCAAATACTTGTTCTCCCCACTGTATATGTGGTATTCTAGGTTACTGAATATAGATGTGGTATTCTAGGTTACTGAAGATAGATGTGGTATTCTAGGTTACTGAAATAGATTTGGTATTCTAGGTTACTAAATATATGTGGTATTCTAGGTTACTAAATATAGATGTGGTATTATAGGTTACTACATATAGATGTGGTATTATAGGTTACTGAATATAGATGTAGTATTATAGGTTACTAAATATAGATGTGGTATTATAGGTTACTAAATATAGATGTGGTATTCTAGGTTACTGAAGATATATCAGGAATTATAGGTTACTGAATATAGATGTGGTATTATAGGTTACTGAATATAGATGTGGTATTATAGGTTACTGAATATAGATGTGGTATTATAGGTTACTGAATATAGATGTGGTATTATAGGTTACTAAATATAGATGTGGTATTATAGGTTACTAAATATAGATGTGGTATTATAGGTTACTGAATATAGATGTGGTATTATAGGTTACTGAATATAGATGTGGTATTATAGGTTACTAAATATAGATGTGGTATTATAGGTTACTAAATATAGATGTGGTATTATAGGTTACTGAATATAGATGTGGTATTATAGGTTACTGAATATAGATGTGGTATTATAGGTTACTGAAGATAGATGTGGTATTATAGGTTACTGAATATAGATGTGGTATTATAGGTTACTAAATATAGATGTGGTTTTATAGGTTACTGAATATAGATGTGGTATTATAGGTTACTGAAGATAGATGTGGTATTATAGGTTACTAAATATAGATGTGGTATTATAGGTTACTGAATATAGATGTGGTATTATAGGTTACTAAATATAGATGTGGTATTATAGGTTACTAAATATAGATGTGGTATTATAGGTTACTAAATATAGATGTGGTATTATAGGTTACTGAATATATATCAGGAATTATAGGTTACTGAATATAGATGTGGTATTCTAGGTTACTGAATATATATCAGGAATTATAGGTTACTGAATATAGATGTGGTATTATAGGTTACTGAATATATATCAGGAATTATAGGTTACTGAATATAGATGTGGTATTCTAGGTTACTGAATATATATCAGGAATTATAGGTTACTGAATATAGATGTGGTATTCTAGGTTACTGAATATAGATGTGGTATTATAGTTTACTGAATATAGATGTGGTATTATAGGTTACTGAATATAGATGTGGTATTATAGGTTACTAAATATAGATGTGGTATTATAGGTTACTGAATATAGATGTGGTATTATAGGTTACTGAATATAGATGTGGTATTATAGGTTACTAAATATAGATGTGGTATTATAGGTTACTGAAATAGATGTGGTATTATAGGTTACTGAATATAGATGTGGTATTATAGGTTACTAAATATAGATGTGGTATTATAGGTTACTGAATATAGATGTGGTATTATAGGTTACTAAATATAGATGTGGTATTATAGGTTACTGAATATAGATGTGGTATTATAGGTTACTAAATATAGATGTGGTATTATAGGTTACTGAAATAGATATGGTATTATAGGTTACTGAATATAGATGTGGTATTATAGGTTACTAAATATAGATGTGGTATTCTAGGTTACTAAATATAGATGTGGTATTATAGGTTACTAAATATAGATGTGGTATTATAGGTTACTAAATATAGATGTGGTATTATAGGTTACTAAATATAGATGTGGTATTATAGGTTACTAAATATAGATGTGGTATTATAGGTTACTGAATATATATCAGGAATTATAGGTTACTGAATATAGATGTGGTATTCTAGGTTACTGAATATATATCAGGAATTATAGGTTACTGAATATAGATGTGGTATTATAGGTTACTGAATATATATCAGGAATTATAGGTTACTGAATATAGATGTGGTATTCTAGGTTACTGAATATATATCAGGAATTATAGGTTACTGAATATAGATGTGGTATTCTAGGTTACTGAATATAGATGTGGTATTATAGTTTACTGAATATAGATGTGGTATTATAGGTTACTGAATATAGATGTGGTATTATAGGTTACTAAATATAGATGTGGTATTATAGGTTACTGAATATAGATGTGGTATTATAGGTTACTGAATATAGATGTGGTATTATAGGTTACTAAATATAGATGTGGTATTATAGGTTACTGAAATAGATGTGGTATTATAGGTTACTGAATATAGATGTGGTATTATAGGTTACTAAATATAGATGTGGTATTATAGGTTACTGAATATAGATGTGGTATTATAGGTTACTAAATATAGATGTGGTATTATAGGTTACTGAATATAGATGTGGTATTATAGGTTACTAAATATAGATGTGGTATTATAGGTTACTGAAATAGATATGGTATTATAGGTTACTGAATATAGATGTGGTATTATAGGTTACTAAATATAGATGTGGTATTCTAGGTTACTAAATATAGATGTGGTATTATAGGTTACTAAATATAGATGTGGTATTATAGGTTACTAAATATAGATGTGGTATTATAGGTTACTGAATATAGATGTGGTATTCTAGGTTACTAAATATAGATGTGGTATTATAGGTTACTAAATATAGATGTGGTATTATAGGTTACTAAATATAGATGTGGTATTATAGGTTACTAAATATAGATGTGGTATTATAGGTTACTAAATATAGATGTGGTATTATAGGTTACTGAATATAGATGTGGTATTATAGGTTACTAAATATAGATGTGGTATTATAGGTTACTAAATATAGATGTGGTATTATAGGTTACTGAATATAGATGTGGTATTATAGGTTACTAAATATAGATGTGGTATTATAGGTTACTAAATATAGATGTGGTATTCTAGGTTACTAAATATAGATGTGGTATTATAGGTTACTAAATATAGATGTGGTATTATAGGTTACTAAATATAGATGTGGTATTATAGGTTACTGCATATAGATGTGGTATTATAGGTTACTAAATATAGATGTTGTATTATAGGTTACTGAATATAGATGTGGTATTATAGGTTACTGCATATAGATGTGGTATTCTAGGTTACTAAATATAGATGTGGTATTATAGGTTACTAAATATAGATGTGGTATTATAGGTTACTGAATATAGATGTGGTATTATAGGTTACTGAATATAGATGTGGTATTATAGGTTACTGAAGATAGATGTGGTATTATAGGTTACTAAATATAGATGTGGTATTATAGGTTACTAAATATAGATGTGGTATTATAGGTTACTAAATATAGATGTGGTATTATAGGTTACTGAATATAGATGTGGTATTATAGGTTACTGAAGATAGATGTGGTATTATAGGTTACTGAATATAGATGTGGTATTATAGGTTACTAAATATAGATGTGGTATTATAGGTTTCTGAAGATAGATGTGGTATTCTAGGTTACTGAATATAGATGTGGTATTATAGGTTACTAAATATAGATGTGGTATTATAGGTTACTGAATATAGATGTGGTATTATAGGTTACTGAATATAGATGTGGTATTATAGGTTACTGAAGATAGATGTGGTATTCTAGGTTACTGAATATAGATGTGGTATTATAGGTTACTGAATATAGATGTGGTATTCTAGGTTACTGAATATAGATGTGGTATTATAGGTTACTGAATACAGATGTGGTATTATAGGTTACTAAATATAGATGTGGTATTATAGGTTACTAAATATAGATGTGGTATTATAGGTTACTGAATATAGATGTGGTATTATAGGTTACTGAAGATAGATGTGGTATTCTAGGTTACTGAATATAGATGTGGTATTATAGGTTACTGAATATAGATGTGGTATTCTAGGTTACTGAATATAGATGTGGTATTATAGGTTACTGAATACAGATGTGGTATTATAGGTTACTAAATATAGATGTGGTATTCTAGGTTACTGAAGATATATCAGGAATTATAGGTTACTGAATATAGATGTGGTATTATAGGTTACTGAATATAGATGTGGTATTATAGGTTACTGAATATAGATGTGGTATTATAGGTTACTGAATATAGATGTGGTATTATAGGTTACTAAATATAGATGTGGTATTATAGGTTACTAAATATAGATGTGGTATTATAGGTTACTGAATATAGATGTGGTATTATAGGTTACTGAATATAGATGTGGTATTATAGGTTACTAAATATAGATGTGGTATTATAGGTTACTAAATATAGATGTGGTATTATAGGTTACTGAATATAGATGTGGTATTATAGGTTACTGAATATAGATGTGGTATTATAGGTTACTAAATATAGATGTGGTATTATAGGTTACTAAATATAGATGTGGTATTATAGGTTACTGAATATAGATGTGGTATTATAGGTTACTGAATATAGATGTGGTATTATAGGTTACTGAAGATAGATGTGGTATTATAGGTTACTGAATATAGATGTGGTATTATAGGTTACTAAATATAGATGTGGTTTTATAGGTTACTGAATATAGATGTGGTATTATAGGTTACTGAAGATAGATGTGGTATTATAGGTTACTAAATATAGATGTGGTATTATAGGTTACTGAATATAGATGTGGTATTATAGGTTACTAAATATAGATGTGGTATTATAGGTTACTAAATATAGATGTGGTATTATAGGTTACTAAATATAGATGTGGTATTATAGGTTACTGAATATATATCAGGAATTATAGGTTACTGAATATAGATGTGGTATTCTAGGTTACTGAATATATATCAGGAATTATAGGTTACTGAATATAGATGTGGTATTCTAGGTTACTGAATATATATCAGGAATTATAGGTTACTGAATATAGATGTGGTATTCTAGGTTACTGAATATATATCAGGAATTATAGGTTACTGAATATAGATGTGGTATTCTAGGTTACTGAATATAGATGTGGTATTATAGTTTACTGAATATAGATGTGGTATTATAGGTTACTGAATATAGATGTGGTATTATAGGTTACTAAATATAGATGTGGTATTATAGGTTACTGAATATAGATGTGGTATTATAGGTTACTGAATATAGATGTGGTATTATAGGTTACTAAATATAGATGTGGTATTATAGGTTACTGAAATAGATGTGGTATTATAGGTTACTGAATATAGATGTGGTATTATAGGTTACTGAATATAGATGTGGTATTATAGGTTACTGAATATAGATGTGGTATTATAGGTTACTAAATATAGATGTGGTATTATAGGTTACTGAATATAGATGTGGTATTATAGGTTACTAAATATAGATGTGGTATTATAGGTTACTGAAATAGATATGGTATTATAGGTTACTGAATATAGATGTGGTATTATAGGTTACTAAATATAGATGTGGTATTCTAGGTTACTAAATATAGATGTGGTATTATAGGTTACTAAATATAGATGTGGTATTATAGGTTACTAAATATAGATGTGGTATTATAGGTTACTGAATATAGATGTGGTATTCTAGGTTACTAAATATAGATGTGGTATTATAGGTTACTAAATATAGATGTGGTATTATAGGTTACTAAATATAGATGTGGTATTATAGGTTACTAAATATAGATGTGGTATTATAGGTTACTAAATATAGATGTGGTATTATAGGTTACTGAATATAGATGTGGTATTATAGGTTACTAAATATAGATGTGGTATTATAGGTTACTAAATATAGATGTGGTATTATAGGTTACTAAATATAGATGTGGTATTATAGGTTACTAAATATAGATGTGGTATTATAGGTTACTGAATATATATCAGGAATTATAGGTTACTGAATATAGATGTGGTATTCTAGGTTACTGAATATATATCAGGAATTATAGGTTACTGAATATAGATGTGGTATTATAGGTTACTGAATATATATCAGGAATTATAGGTTACTGAATATAGATGTGGTATTATAGGTTACTGAATATAGATGTGGTATTATAGGTTACTGAATATATATCAGGAATTATAGGTTACTGAATATAGATGTGGTATTATAGGTTACTGAATATAGATTTGGTATTATAGGTTACTAAATATAGATGTGGTATTATAGGTTACTGAATATAGATGTGGTATTATAGGTTACTGAATATAGATGTGGTATTATAGGTTACTGAATATAGATGTGGTATTATAGGTTACTGAATATAGATGTGGTATTATAGGTTACTGAATATAGATGTGGTATTATAGGTTACTAAATATAGATGTGGTATTATAGTTTACTAAATATAGATCTGGTATTATAGGTTACTGAATATAGATGTGGTATTATAGGTTACTAAATATAGATGTGGTATTATAGGTTACTAAATATAGATGTGGTATTATAGGTTACTGAATATAGATGTGGTATTATAAGTTACTGAATATATATCAGGAATTATAGGTTACTGAATATAGATGTGGTATTATAGGTTACTGAATATATATCAGGAATTATAGGTTACTGAATATAGATGTGGTATTATAGGTTACTAAATATAGATGTGGTATTATAGGTTACTAAATATAGATGTGGTATTATAGGTTACTAAATATAGATGTGGTATTATAGGTTACTAAATATAGATGTGGTATTATAGGTTACTGAATATATATCAGGAATTATAGGTTACTGAATATAGATGTGGTATTCTAGGTTACTGAATATATATCAGGAATTATAGGTTACTGAATATAGATGTGGTATTATAGGTTACTGAATATATATCAGGAATTATAGGTTACTGAATATAGATGTGGTATTATAGGTTACTGAATATAGATGTGGTATTATAGGTTACTGAATATATATCAGGAATTATAGGTTACTGAATATAGATGTGGTATTATAGGTTACTGAATATAGATTTGGTATTATAGGTTACTAAATATAGATGTGGTATTATAGGTTACTGAATATAGATGTGGTATTATAGGTTACTGAATATAGATGTGGTATTATAGGTTACTGAATATAGATGTGGTATTATAGGTTACTGAATATAGATGTGGTATTATAGGTTACTGAATATAGATGTGGTATTATAGGTTACTAAATATAGATGTGGTATTATAGTTTACTAAATATAGATCTGGTATTATAGGTTACTGAATATAGATGTGGTATTATAGGTTACTAAATATAGATGTGGTATTATAGGTTACTAAATATAGATGTGGTATTATAGGTTACTGAATATAGATGTGGTATTATAAGTTACTGAATATATATCAGGAATTATAGGTTACTGAATATAGATGTGGTATTATAGGTTACTGAATATATATCAGGAATTATAGGTTACTGAATATAGATGTGGTATTATAGGTTACTGAATATATATCAGGAATTATAGGTTACTGAATATAGATGTGGTATTATAGGTTACTGAATATAGATGTGGTATTATAGTTTACTGAATATAGATGTGGTATTATAGGTTACTGAATATAGATGTGGTATTATAGTTTACTAAATATAGATGTGGTATTATAGGTTACTGAATATAGATGTGGTATTATAGGTTACTGAATATAGATGTGGTATTATAGGTTACTGAATATAGATGTGGTATTATAGTTTACTAAATATAGATGTGGTATTATAGGTTACTGAATATAGATGTGGTATTATAGGTTACTGAATATAGATGTGGTATTCTAGGTTACTGAATATAGATGTGGTATTATAGGTTACTGAATATAGATGTGGTATTATAGGTTACTAAATATAGATGTGGTATTATAGGTTACTGAATATAGATGTGGTATTATAGGTTACTAAATATAGATGTGGTATTCTAGGTTACTGAAATAGATGTGGTATTATAGGTTACTGAATATAGATGTGGTATTCTAGGTTACTGAATATAGATGTGGTATTATAGTTTACTAAATATAGATGTGGTATTATAGGTTACTGAATATAGATGTGGTATTATAGGTTACTGAATATAGATGTGGTATTATAGGTTACTGAATATAGATGTGGTATTATAGTTTACTAAATATAGATGTGGTATTATAGGTTACTGAATATAGATGTGGTATTCTAGGTTACTGAATATAGATGTGGTATTATAGGTTACTAAATATAGATGTGGTATTATAGGTTACTGAATATAGATGTGGTATTATAGGTTACTGAATATAGATGTGGTATTCTAGGTTACTGAATATAGATGTGGTATTCTAGGTTACTGAATACAGATGTGGTATTATAGGTTACTACATATAGATGTGGTATTATAGGTTACTAAATATATATGTGGTATTATAGGTTACTAAATATACAGTGGGGAGAACAAGTATTTGATACACTGCCGATTTTTCAGGTTTTCCTACTTACAAAGCATGTAGAGGTCTGTAATTTTTATCATAGGTACACTTCAACTATGAGAGACGGAATCTAAAACAAAAATCCAGAAAATCACATTGTATGATTTTTAAGTAATTAATTTGCATTTTATTGCATGACATAAGTATTTGATACATCAGAAAAGCAGAACTTAATATTTGGTACAGAAACCTTTGTTTGCAATTACAGAGATCATACGTTTCCTGTAGTTCTTGACTAGGTTTGCACACACTGCAGCAGGGATTTTGGCCCACTCCTCCCTACAGATCTTCTCCAGATCCTTCAGGTTGAGAGGCTGTCGCTGGGCAATATGGAGTTTCAGCTCCCTCCAAAGATTTCCTATTGGGTTCAGGTCTGGAGACTGGCTAGGCCACTCCAGGACCTTGAGATGCTTCTTACGGAGCCACTCCTTAGTTGCCATGGCTGTGTGCTTCGTGTCGTTGTCATGCTGGAAGACCCAGCCACGACCCATCTTCAATGCTCTTACTGAGGGAAGGAGGTTGTTGGCCAAGATCTCGCGATACATGGCCCCATCCATCCTCCCCTCAATACGGTGCAGTCGTCCTGTCCCCTTTGCAGAAAAGCATCCCCAAAGAATGATGTTTCCACCTCCATGCTTCACGGTTGGGATGGTGTTCTTGGGGTTGTACTCATACTTCTTCTTCCTCCAAACACGGCGAGTGGAGTTAGACCAAAAAGCTCTATTTTTGTCTCATCAGACCACATGACCTTCTCCCATTCCTCCTCTGGATCATCCAGATGGTCATTGGCAAACTTCAGACAGGCCTGGACATGCACTGGCTTAAGCAGGGGGACCTTGCGTGCGCTGCAGGATTTTAATCCATGACGGCGTAGTGTGTTACTAATGGTTTTCTTTGAGACTGTGGTCCCAGCTCTCTTCAGGTCATTGACCAGGTCCTGCCGTGTAGTTCTGGGCTGATCCCTCACCTTCCTCATGATCATTGATGCCCCACGAGGTGAAATCTTGCATGGAGCCCCAGACCGAGGGTGATTGACCGTCATCTTGAACTTCTTCCATTTTCTAATAATTGCGCCAACAGTTGTTTCCTTCTCACCAAGCTGCTTGCCTATTGTCCTGTAGCCCATCCCAGCCTTGTGCAGGTCTACAATTTTATCCCTGATGTCCTTACACAGCTCTCTGGTCTTGGCCATTGTGGAGAGGTTGGAATCTGTTTGATTGAGTGTGTGGACAGGTGTCTTTTATACAGGTAACGAGTTCAAACAGGTGCAGTTAATACAGGTAATGAGTGGAGAACAGGAGGGCTTCTTAAAGAAAAACTAACAGGTCTGTGAGAGCCGGAATTCTTACTGGTTGGTAGGTGATCAAATACTTATGTCATGCAATAAAATGCAAATTAATTATTTAAAAATCATACAATGTGATTTTCTGGATTTTTGTTTTAGATTCCGTCTCTCACAGTTGAAGTGTACCTATGATAAAAATTACAGACCTCTACATGCTTTGTTAGTAGGAAAACCTGCAAAATCGGCAGTGTATCAAATACTTGTTCTCCCCACTGTATATGTGGTATTCTAGGTTACTGAATATAGATGTGGTATTCTAGGTTACTGAAGATAGATGTGGTATTCTAGGTTACTGAAATAGATTTGGTATTCTAGGTTACTAAATATATGTGGTATTCTAGGTTACTAAATATAGATGTGGTATTATAGGTTACTACATATAGATGTGGTATTATAGGTTACTGAATATAGATGTAGTATTATAGGTTACTAAATATAGATGTGGTATTATAGGTTACTGCATATAGATGTGGTATTATAGGTTACTGAATATAGATGTGGTATTATAGGTTACTGAATATAGATGTGGTATTCTAGGTTACTGAATACAGATGTGGTATTATAGGTTACTAAATATAGATGTGGTATTCTAGGTTACTAAATATAGATGTGGTATTATAGGTTACTAAATATAGATGTGGTATTATAGGTTACTAAAGATAGATGTGGTATTATAGGTTACTAAATATAGATGTGGTATTATAGGTTACTGAATATAGATGTGGTATTCTAGGTTACTGAATATAGATGTGGTATTATAGGTTACTAAATATAGATGTGGTATTCTAGGTTACTGAATATAGATGTGGTATTATAGGTTACTGAATATAGATGTGGTATTCTAGGTTACTGAAGATAGATGTGGTATTCTAGGTTACTGAAATAGATGTGGTATTCTAGGTTACTGAAATAGATGTGGTATTCTGGGTTACTGAAATAGATGTGGTATTCTAGGTTACTAAATATAGATGTGGTATTATAGTTTACTAAATATAGATGTGGTATTATAGGTTACTGCATATAGATGTGGTATTATAGGTTACTAAATATATATGTGGTATTATAGGTTACTAAATATATATGTGGTATTCTAAGTTACTAAATATAGATGTGGTATTATAGTTTACTAAATATAGATGTGGTATTATAGTTTACTAAATATAGATGTGGTATTATAGGTTACTGCATATAGATGTGGTATTATAGGTTACTAAATATATATGTGGTATTATAGGTTACTAAATATATATGTGGTATTCTAAGTTACTAAATATATATGTGGTATTATAGGTTACTAAATATATATGTGGTATTCTAAGTTACTAAATATAGATGTGGTATTATAGGTTACTAAATATAGATGTGGTATTATAGTTTACTAAATATAGATGTGGTATTATAGGTTACTGCATATAGATGTGGTATTATAGGTTACTAAATATATATGTGGTATTATAGGTTACTAAATATATATGTGGTATTCTAAGTTACTAAATATAGATGTGGTATTATAGTTTACTAAATATAGATGTGGTATTCTAAGTTACTAAATATAGATGTGGTATTATAGTTTACTAAATATAGATGTGGTATTCTAGGTTACTAAATATAGATGTGGTATTATAGGTTACTAAATATAGATGTGGTATTCTAAGTTACTAAATATAGATGTGGTATTATAGTTTACTAAATATAGATGTGGTATTATAGGTTACTGCATATAGATGTGGTATTATAGGTTACTAAATATAGATGTGGTATTCTAAGTTACTAAATATAGATGTGGTATTATAGGTTACTGCATATAGATGTGGTATTATAGGTTACTAAATATATATGTGGTATTATAGGTTACTAAATATATATGTGGTATTCTAGGTTACTGAAATATATGTGGTATTCTAGGTTACTAAATATAGATGTGGTATCATAGGTTACTGAAATAGATGTGGTATTCTAGGTTACTAAATATATGTGGTATTCTAGGTTACTAAATATATGTGGTATTCTAGGTTACTAAATATAGATGTGGTATTATAGGTTACTACATATAGATGTGGTATTATAGGTTACTGAATATAGATGTAGTATTATAGGTTACTAAATATAGATGTGGTATTATAGGTTACTGCATATAGATGTGGTATTATAGGTTACTGAATATAGATGTGGTATTATAGGTTACTGAATATAGATGTGGTATTCTAGGTTACTGAATACAGATGTGGTATTATAGGTTACTGAATACAGATGTGGTATTATAGGTTACTAAATATAGATGTGGTATTCTAGGTTACTGAATATAGATGTGGTATTCTAGGTTACTGAAATAGATGTGGTATTCTAGGTTACTGAAATAGATGTGGTATTCTAGGTTACTGAAATAGATGTGGTATTCTAGGTTACTGAAATAGATGTGGTATTCTAGGTTACTGAATATAGATGTGGTATTCTAGGTTACTAAATATAGATGTGGTATTCTAAGTTACTAAATATAGATGTGGTATTATAGTTTACTACATATAGATGTGGTATTCTAGGTTACTGAATATAGATGTGGTATTATAGGTTACTGAATATAGATGTGGTATTCTAGGTTACTGAATATAGATGTGGTATTATAGTATACTGAAGATATATCAGGAATTATAGGTTACTAAATATAGATGTGGTATTATAGGTTACTAAATATATGTGGTATTCTAGGTTACTAAATATAGATGTGGAATTCTAAGTTACTAAATATAGATGTGGTATTATAGTTTACTAAATATAGATGTGGTATTCTAGGTTACTAAATATAGATGTGGTATTATAGTTTACTGAATATAGATGTGGTATTATAGGTTACTGAATATAGATGTGGTATTATAGGTTACTGAATATAGATGTGGTATTATAGTTTACTAAATATAGATGTGGTATTATAGGTTACTGAATATAGATGTGGTATTATAGGTTACTGAATATAGATGTGGTATTATAGTTTACTAAATATAGATGTGGTATTATAGGTTACTGAATATAGATGTGGTATTATAGGTTACTGAATATAGATGTGGTATTCTAGGTTACTGAATATAGATGTGGTATTATAGGTTACTGAATATAGATGTGGTATTATAGGTTACTAAATATAGATGTGGTATTATAGGTTACTGAATATAGATGTGGTATTATAGGTTACTAAATATAGATGTGGTATTCTAGGTTACTGAAATAGATGTGGTATTATAGGTTACTGAATATAGATGTGGTATTCTAGGTTACTGAATATAGATGTGGTATTATAGGTTACTGAATATAGATGTGGTATTATAGGTTACTGAATATAGATGTGGTATTCTAGGTTACTGAATATAGATGTGGTATTCTAGGTTACTGAATACAGATGTGGTATTATAGGTTACTACATATAGATGTGGTATTATAGGTTACTAAATATATATGTGGTATTATAGGTTACTAAATATATATGTGGTATTCTAGGTTACTGAATATAGATGTGGTATTCTAGGTTACTAAATATAGATGTGGTATTATAGGTTACTACATATAGATGTGGTATTATAGGTTACTAAATATAGATGTGGTATTATAGTTTACTAAATATAGATGTGGTATTCTAGGTTACTGAAGATAGATGTGGTATTCTAGGTTACTGAAATAGATGTGGTATTATAGGTTACTAAATATATGTGGTATTCTAGGTTACTAAATATAGATGTGGTATTATAGGTTACTACATATAGATGTGGTATTATAGGTTACTGAATATAGATGTAGTATTATAGGTTACTAAATATAGATGTGGTATTATAGGTTACTGAAGATAGATGTGGTATTCTAGGTTACTGAAATAGATGTGGTATTATAGGTTACTAAATATATGTGGTATTCTAGGTTACTAAATATAGATGTGGTATTATAGGTTACTACATATAGATGTGGTATTATAGGTTACTGAATATAGATGTAGTATTATAGGTTACTAAATATAGATGTGGTATTATAGGTTACTGCATATAGATGTGGTATTATAGGTTACTGAATATAGATGTGGTATTATAGGTTACTGAATATAGATGTGGTATTCTAGGTTACTAAATATAGATGTGGTATTCTAGGTTACTGAATATAGATGTGGTATTATAGGTTACTAAATATAAATGTGGTATTATAGGTTACTAAATATAGATGTGGTATTCTAGGTTACTGAAATAGATGTGGTATTCTAGGTTACTGAAATAGATGTGGTATTCTAGGTTACTGAATATAGATGTGGTATTATAGGTTACTGCATATAGATGTGGTATTATAGGTTACTAAATATAGATGTGGTATTCTAGGTTACTGAAATAGATGTGGTATTCTAGGTTACTGAAATAGATGTGGTATTCTAGGTTACTGAATATAGATGTGGTATTATAGGTTACTGCATATAGATGTGGTATTATAGGTTACTAAATATAGATGTGGTATTCTAAGTTACTAAATATAGATGTGGTATTATAGTTTACTAAATATAGATGTGGTATTATAGGTTACTGCATATAGATGTGGTATTATAGGTTACTGCATATAGATGTGGTATTATAGGTTACTAAATATATATGTGGTATTATAGGTTACTAAATATAGATGTGGTATTATAGGTTACTGAATATAGATGTGGTATTCTAGGTTACTGAAGATAGATGTGGTATTATAGGTTACTAAATATAGATGTGGTATTATAGGTTACTAAATATATGTGGTATTCTAGGTTACTGAAATTGATGTGGTATTCTAGGTTACTGAATATAGATGTGGTATTATAGGTTACTAAATATATATGTGGTATTATAGGTTACTGAAATTGATGTGGTATTATAGGTTACTAAATATATATGTGGTATTATAGGTTACTAAATATATATGTGGTATTCTAGGTTACTGAATATAGATGTGGTATTCTAGGTTACTGAAGATAGATGTGGTATTATAGGTTACTGAATATAGATGTGGTATTCTAGGTTACTGAAGATAGATGTGGTATTCTAGTATACTGAAGATATATCAGGAATTATAGGTTACTAAATATAGATGTGGTATTATAGGTTACTAAATATATGTGGTATTCTAGGTTACTAAATATAGATGTGGAATTCTAAGTTACTGAATATAGATGTGGTATTATAGGTTACTGAATATAGATGTGGTATTATAGGTTACTAAATATAGATGTGGTATTCTAGGTTACTGAATATAGATGTGGTATTCTAGGTTACTGAAGATAGATGTGGTATTATAGGTTACTGAAATAGATGTGGTATTATAGGTTACTAAATATATATGTGGTATTCTAGGTTACTGAAGATAGATGTGGTATTATAGGTTACTGAAATAGATGTGGTGTTATAGGTTACTAAATATATATGTGGTATTCTAGGTTACTGAAATAGATGTGGTATTCTAAGGTTACTGAAATTGATGTGGTATTCTAGGTTACTGAATATAGATGTGGTATTATAGTATACTGAAGATATATCAGGAATTATAGGTTACTAAATATAGATGTGGTATTATAGGTTACTAAATATATGTGGTATTCTAGGTTACTAAATATAGATGTGGAATTCTAAGTTACTAAATATAGATGTGGTATTATAGTTTACTAAATATAGATGTGGTATTCTAGGTTACTAAATATAGATGTGGTATTATAGTTTACTGAATATAGATGTGGTAATCTAGTTTACTAAATTTAGATGTTGTATTATAGGTTACTAAATATAGATGTGGTATTATAGTTTACTGAAATATATGTGGTATTCTAGGTTACTGAATATAGATGTGGTATTCTAGGTTACTGAATATAGATGTGGTATTCTAGGTTACTGAATATAGATGTGGTATTCTAGGTTACTGAAGATAGATGTGGTATTATAGGTTACTAAATATAGATGTGGTATTCTAGGTTACTAAATATAGATGTGGTATTATATTTTGCAGTATTTCTAGGTATTCATTCTGTTCCGCCCTCTGCAAGGACTCGAATGAGTGAAGATTGATTTGATTTGATATATGGGTCTGCTGCTTTGAAACAGTTGTTGTAAATCAAACATTAAAAATGATTATTTATCATACCTTTAAAAAAGTCAAAAACAGAAAAA